>NW_020955595.1:15543-112836 GCF_003031625.1 Empidonax traillii | reverse complement strand
GAGGAATGAAAGTTTAAGGATCTTAGACTAGGATTCCATGTTATAGTCTTCCAGTGCATGAGACCAGGTGTAATTTTTTCCTCCTGATGAAAGAGATTTAACTAATGCTGCAGGTCTGATTGAATGGTTTGTGTGTTTCTATAAGCTCTGTAAAATCACTGTTTATGATAGCATTTGCCTCTGGTTGTTATTATCTCGCTCAGAACTCCTGTTAGTACCAATGCAACAACTGAGATTTTCCTGGGGTAAGTTCTAAATCACTTATTAAATTATACATTCAACCAAATAAAAAAAGACCAAGATACCATACATAAAACCATTAGACTCCATAATAATAATTAGAACATTGAATAAAGTTCTATGTAAATGTCATATCTTAGATTCAGGTGTTTGTATTTATTGTACTAAGGCTGTATACCAGATAAAAAGATAAGTTTTTTATTAATTAGTCTCTATGACTGCATTGCACTAACTTTTATAGCTGTCTCTACTGGAGGCTTGGCATTGCATCATGCAAGTTCAGCACTTCTGTGCATTTGTCACACGCTAACTACAAGTTCATTCTTACAAGCGGTGTCTGTGTGTGTGTACGTCTGTAAAATCACAACACTCCCTGCCTACTACAGAAACTCTCTGTGTACTATAGGAACCCCCTGCTGATCAGGAATGTGCTGACTATGTTGTGAAGGGGGCCATCCATCTGGCACTGGCAGGCAGGATGAATATGCAGCCTGCGTAGAATTGGTAACTGTGGACTATGACCATACTTTAATGGTAACTCAGGAAATACAGAATAAAAAGGAAGCCAAAGACCTGCAATGTGGCTATCAGGCCAAAGGCAAGGGACTGGATATACAAAGGGAGTCAAATGCAAAGAAACCACCGGCACACTAGACTAGTATACAGTGATCATATATTCGCAGCTTAACAATTGTTAACAATTATAACCATATGGCAAATAATAGCTACAAAGAAACACTTGTATGAAGATAATTAAGTAGCTTTGCAAATGTACACGCTAGGGTTCTTGAGTTAGTACTCCTTGTTCCTTGTCTCTTAGGAAACAACTTATAAACACTCTCTGTAACAAGATGGTCTAGGAAAAAAAAAAAAAGATTACATTTCCTAATTTATTTATTTTCGAAACTGTATGTTTTATAAAAAAAACCCAACCTCCACATTATGCATGATGATTTTTTTGCCAGGTGCAGAAGTGGCACATTTCATGAGCCATCTGGACAAATACCTAGAGAATATTTTTCTGGAGCTGTTGGTGAATGTTCATGTGGGTAACAGCAGTACTGGTAGAAGTAACAGTGCAGTTATGGGGAAAAACTGCAGCTGTGAATGAGACAGTTGGCATAACATTAATTTCAGGTACTTCATGGAAGGTTAATAAATATTGGGACATTAGAAAATCAAGGAGCAAAGTAGAGCCCAGTGCTTTATGCTGAGGAAAGCATAAGGGAGAGATGGTCTGTGTGATTGTATGTGATAAATATAAATCTCTAAATTTGCATCACAGAAATTCTTCACATTAAAATTTCATATTTAAATGGAGAAAATATTATGAGTTGTCTTGACTACATGACCAGGAGGGGAATGTTGACTACACAACACTGTGAGTGATAAAAGAGCCTGCAAGGGCTGAAAACATAGCTGTAATGAGACCTCCCCTTTCCCCATGAATGTTAGTTAAGCGTCAAGGTAAAGCACTATGCAAAAATTATATTAGAAATCACTGATGAGTCTCCTTTGAAACAGCTATCTTCAAAGGAAGAACGGTAACCACAGATTCAGACTAAACAACCTCATAGAAGTGGAAAAAAATCAATTCAGTAAAATTATACTTCAAAATGGGAACTGTGGTAACCAGGAAACTATTTTAAAGGATGAAGGAGGTTGATCAAAAGGGTAAAATGTCTTCAAGAATATTTAAAGGCACCATATTGCAGCCTCAAAGTAAATGTGTATTCCTATAAAAAATAACCTAAATAACCAAAAAAAGGACTGTGGTTAAACAGCAGGAAAGAAGTAACTGTAAGTAAAACAACATCCTTTAAAAAGCAGAATTTTTATACAAAGGTGCAAACCAGAAAATATATAAAAATTTTGATATGCAAATATAAAAACAATAACATATCAAAACTGATTCTGAGAAGCAAGCTACTGAAGGGATGGAAATTGATAACACAGCCTCTCTAAAACACATGAAAACCAAGCATCCTTCCCAAGTCTGTAGGCCTGACAGATGGCTGAGCTATGGAAGCACTGGAGGATGCTGTGGCCGTAGCAGAAGGGCTGAAAGAACTGCTTACATTGGTATTATCCACATGGGAGCTTGGAGACATTGCTGCCTTTACTTACAGGGGATGAGCCTGAAAAACTGTCTCAAAGTGAAGTGTCAGCAGAAGAGGTTTTAAAACAGATCAATAAAATGTATAATAAAAAGCACTGTAGGAAACAGATGGTATTAACCCAAGAATTCTCAAAGTTGCTACTGAACTAACTGCTCTGAGTGAACTACTGAATAAATTAGCCTTTACTCCAGATAAAGAGCAGGTGGAAAACCCAGAGATCATTTTCAAAGGACCCCCTGGTGTGTGTGGAAGTGGGGAATAAGCAGGCTGTGAAATCTATGAACAAATGAGTCTGATTTTCTTATCAATCAAATTGACCAAAGTGGTGATAAAGAATAAAAATAATAGACGTGGATATGTATGACATTCTCAGGAAGAGTGAGTATTTTTTGCTGGTTTTTTTTCTTTAAAGAAACAGTAATCTGTGCTCAAACTCTCTGAGCATCTCATCCCTTTGACGTAGTGTATTTTGATTTCCAAAACACTTTTTATCATGCTCTAGTCCAAAAATCTGCCAGTTTTAAAAGAACGCAGTCTCATAAAAAGGGAGTCTCGGAGACTATGTCAAACATGTCAGATCACAAATAACTTGAAGTAGATAAATAGACCACGATTATGCACTGATTTTTATAACAGAAGGAACTGTGATTACTAACCAGAATAGCCTAACAGTCTTGAACTAAAAGAAAACAATTTTTCACTCAATGTGTAATTAGACTGTTGAATTTGTAGCCATGGAATGAAGAGACCAAAATCATTATAAGATTTAAAAAGTGCCTGGAAAAACTGATAGAAGATAGGCACACCATGACCTATTAACCTAAATGTGTATTCAAAGAATGAGTTAATCTTTGGTCTATATACCATAGTCTGTGAAGGTATACACTTGCTTTCTTTTCATGTTCTTTCCATAAGCATCCTTTCCTGGTCAGTGTCAGAGAGAAGACACTGTCAACTGCTGCTATTCTGATGCTCCTCTAAATATTTTTAAATGCTAGTATGACAAACAAGCTTTATAAGGTGCACTTTATGTCATAATGATAAATATTACACGACTGAAAAGAGCAGATAAAGTGACAGAAATGTTATGGAGAGAGACTACCACTAATTTTTTGCTTTATGTTAATTCAAACCAGAATTGAGAGAAGCAGATTTAGAGCCAGTGTCTCCAAAGGTATGTTGGGAAGATTTTTCAAAAAGGATAGCCTTGCAACAGTGGTATTAGATTGAATTTGAACTTTTACCAAAACCTTGGTTTATGCATTACGAAGATTTTTCAGGCTTCTGCTTCCCATCTGCAAAATTGGTGATCTCCCACAGTAAGTCCTGACTTCCAGAGTGTTGCAAGTATAAGTACTTCATGTTTCAAGGCACCCAGAAAATGTGTTTGCGAAGGCTCCTAGCAAGTTGCAGTGCCATTAATCTTTGCAATTTGTTTATAAGCCTTCAGCCAGTTTTCAGTCCATGCAACAAAGGCTTACATCCAAGCCTATCTGAATTAATTCTTGTAAGACCTTGTGAGGCTTTGAATCAATATAGCGTTTTCTGTTTATAGCATTTTCTTACTCATTGAAGAATATTTTACATTAATATAGCTCTTCTCAAGCTGAATGGTCCCGAAGTGCTTCACAAACTACGTTAATGCAACTGGAGCACTGAAATGCTGCACTAGCAGAAAGTGTAGAGAGAAATAGAGGAAAATTACAGCCAAGGACAACAGGACAAACTCTTTCTGTTATAAGAAACTGTTTCAAAACCTTTACTGGGCACTGAGTGCAGTTTGTAGAGAAAATTCTAGAATAGTCTGTTATTGATAATAGTGCTGCCAAATCAAGGGAGAAACAAATATCATGGGACACTCAGGAATCTTGTGCATCTCTTGGACTCCTTCCTACTACTGTGATATGCTCATCTACATCACATGTTCTGCTCTCTTTTCTTCTGTACTTTTGATGTGATGAGGGCTATGTAGCAATGAAACTACCCTGGAGTCACATCATCTTCTCAGTTTTGTGCAGGTTAGATTTGCCTTGCTGCAAACCTTGGGAAATGGTTTAGCTTTCACTCAAAAAAGGGCTGGTTCTTCTGCCAAGTAGGAAGCTGTGATGCTAGAGGCAGGAGCTGTGACTATCATCAGTTTCATTGCCTCACCATAAGCGCAAGTGTATGAGAGTGAGATCTGGGATTTCTCCTATGTACCACTAACTGCAGGAACTTGTTTCCCTTGCTGCTGCAACCTGTTCAGGCACTCCAGGTAAGTGTTGGATGTTTAGTTTTCAAACTGCCATTTCCTGGGACTGCTGGGAGCTGTATTTTGCTCTGCATCTTTCCCTCAAAGGGTCTTGGGCTGAACTTCAGTATTTATCTACTTTTTGAGACATTCATAGTTAGGCAGCTGGAAGGAATGAAGGAGCTGGAGAGACAGACCAGCACACAGTGTGAAGTGAGGACTGCAGAATGATACACTGGATATGCATCTTGTCTCTGTTGAGATGAGAAATCAGTAACAGAATGAAACTTACTATTTCAAACCTTTCTGGGCAAGCAGAGAAGATCCAGGCCCTCAGGGTCACACTAATGGCATCTTCTCTGCTGCAGGCAGAGGTTCCAGGGTTACAAGGAGAATGGAGACACAAGAACCTATCCATCGTGAATGGTACTTGCTGAATTGTATGCCCTGGCTCTCCATTGTGAAGTGTCACCATGGTGGTGGGAGTATATAATAAGAGCAGGAGTGAAGGGTGTTTCAGAATTTGAGTTCTTACCCCAGAATTTGCTTCCCTGCTGCTATTGAGTAGATGGTACTCATTTACCATAGAGTGAGACAAATATAGTCTGGCATTCCAAGACTCCCTGGGTGCACCAGAGAGTGCACACTAACTGTAGTGTGTTCTTCGATGGTCCCATTACTAAGACTGCAGTGGTTGCCTAAATTGAACGTAATTTTTCTTTATGTCATTTCATACCTACTAGAAAAATTCTTTCTCTCCCTTCAACACTGGATTTATGTCTGACTGGTGAGAGAAGACTGCTACCGACTCTGCTTTCTTCCTCCATTCCTTCCAGGATCACTTGCAAAAAAAACAAAAAAAAAATCTCAGCCTGATTTTATCTCATGACAAAAAGAAATTTCCTTAGGTCCTAAAGTCAAGGATGGTTACACATGACCATTTTTTTTTCAGGTTTAAGACAAATATAAATGCCAGGTTATGAACGTGCAGCACCATCTAAAGTAATTTTCTGCTTCATAGGTTGCCTGTCAGGAAGAAGCAAGTTGAGCTGTTTAGATTTTTTTTTTTAAAAGGTAATTAGAATATTTTTTTTTTGTTAGAATGAAGTTTGAGTCAGATTCCCAACAATAAATCTGATGGCATGTGAAGTCCTGAGAATTGCAATGCAAGCAGAAGCAAGATGTGAATTGTAAGTAGGAATGTCTTACTTCTCTGGCTCCCAACAAATCTCACTACTAACCTTCGCTGCCCATAAAAACCATGCCAATTCAGGTGGCTTACTTGGACAATAGGAAAAAAGAAAAATAGCAGTAATGATTCACAATGGAGAGTTATCATTAGCTCCCAAGAAAATAAGGATGTAGATGCAGATAAGTTAGAAAAAGCTGCTTTTCCAAGCTAGATTCATTTTGCTATTGCCAAAATTTGACAGTGGTAATAAATTTCATGAGGTGTAGATCATGTTTTTTGTTCTGTGCTTACAGCATCCAGCATAAGATCCTGAGCCACATCAGAAAGTCCTTGATCCTACCAAACTATAAATAAAATAATTATCAGCCTTTCCTACTCTAGTTTCTTTGATACAAGCATAATGAACATGCTGTTCTGAATTCATTCAGAAAGTAACTGCATGAGAGCTGCTGAAAGAAAATGCATTGTTATTTATTGAACTTATTATTAGATGTTCCATTTTTCGATTTCATCTTTTCTTTTTTTGTTACCTTTAAATGAAAATGCATTCCCTGTACCTTTTCTTTCTCTTTCTAAGAAGAATCTGAAACAGTGAGAGGAGAATTGAGATGGGTAGAAAGAGAGTGAAAAAAAAAAAAGGAAAAGAGGACTCATCAGACTTCCTGCTGAGATCAAAAGTGGAAAACCAGACATTGTCATGTTACTTTCAAGCTATTCTTTGCCTGAGTTACTTTAATACTGGGCTGCCCACGTAGCCCACCTAGCAGGGTGACTGTGTAATCCAGAAGCAGCTGCAAGAACAGAGCTTTGTTCTAGTCACAAATTAGCATCTTAATTCATGTGGACATTGTGATGAGACCTAGTTGATGGTGAGCATAGTTGCCTCTGTGCACGTAAATACTTGTTTCCTGTAAATAACCTCTCTTTAAAACAGCCTATTCACCTACTTGTTTCATGCTGTATTTTAAATACATATGGCGCTCAGCAGCTACTGTCTAATCTACAGGATCTAGGAGACCTTCAGGTTTCTGCACCCTCCAGATTTCCGGATCTAGCCACATTCAGACACCATATGACATCTGGGATGCACTTTTTTCTTTTCTGTTCCCTTCTTATCCTGGGAAGGAAGCAGAGCCATAGAGCTCTCCTAGTTTCTCTCCCTGAACTGGATAATTAAGAATTTTGTAAATATATCTATCTACATATGTACAAGGATGCTTCTGCTTTTTCTAAGTACAAAGAAAACTCATAACTAGAGCAAAAACATAGGTAATGTTTTCATCGAATGTGAAACAATTCCACATAAAATTAGAAGTAAATCACTTTTTCCTGCAGTTCAGATTAAAAGGAAATTAACTTAATCGAATATGGACAGCTCTATTTTGCAAAAATATTACAGCCAAAGGTGATTTGTTTTTTGAAGATATTTTAGCAGACTATTTCAATTTCAATGAGATTACTTACTAGAAAATTAAATACATTTTCTGTTAAATGTAATAATGAATTCCATTGTCTGCATTGCTCAGGGAGAGCTACAATATTATTGTGTTTAATACAATTAAACACACTCTTTATTACAAGTAATAATGCAGTCTATTGTCTACGTTACTCAGGCAGAACTACAATACAATTAATGTCTTGTATCTAAGTTGCTCAGAAAATACATATACATTATTACATCCTCCTTTTGAACATTGCATCCTCACACTTCTCCACACCAGTATGTCTTGTTTTTACTCATTCTAGTGAACCCCTGTTGTTACCAGCTGGTAACAGACTTGCACAAAGTAAATTTAGTGCTTTTACCCCAGTTATTAGTGTATTACAACCAGCAAGCTTTTCAAAGCTCTCAAAGCATTCCTCCGAAGTTTTTACCATTTCTCATGCCATTTAGCTAGGGATTTTATTGCTTAAGTATCTTATAAAGTGCTCCAACAATCCTGAAAAGCTCCAAAGATCCCCCACTGACAACTGCTTTATATTCTGCTTAAAAAAGTTTATAATTTTAGAATTGAAACAATTTAAGTAATTTTGAGTGCATGATAATAGAACCTGGGTGTTATACTCACTAATAAAGTAACTTACACTTCCTGATATATTGGTACATGCTAAAAATTGTGGTGAGTTAACTATCAGCATCTCAGTCTCTCATAGCATCAGATAAATCTGGTGACCTGCTTGGCATCAATTCTTCTAGAAGCAGAACTAACCCTGTGCAAAAGATCAGATCTACTAAAACTCTTCTCTCATTTACTTTGGTTGTCTAAACTGCATTTTTTTGTTCTTTCTGTTCCTCAGCATGCATCTTATCTCGTATGTCTACCAAATGACTCAAGGAGAGTCCTGTTCCCTTCCCCCCTCTATTCCTGGTATTCTTTTATCTCCAGAAGGCACTGAGGATCTCACTGGTATGGGATCAATGTACAGCTGCATTACTTTGTCATAGTTTCTGTGGGGTGTGGCTATACCAGGCGCTGCTGAGGCATTCTGGGAATTGTAGTTCTAAGACTCTGTTGCACATGCTCACTTGAATGCTTGTATGGGATTGGCTTAGGAAATTACCTGTGTGACGTGGGATCATTTGAAACTACTATTTAACCTGTGACTGTTTGAATAAAGACACATTCGTTACACACCACGTTGGTGTTCACCATGGTCCCCATGGGACTTATTTATTTATTATATTAATAACTGCTGCAAGTTTCCAGTATAACTTTGACTATGGAAAATTAATTTTTTTAACATTTTGAGTAACATTTTATCAATAAATAGAATTATTGCTAGTAATTCTTAGGCCTTGGTGGTGAATAGAACTTAAATGGAAGGGAAAATTTTTCGTCCCAGACATTTACTGCCTTAGTTTTGATTCCATGTCACAACTCTCTGCTTTTCGTTTGAACTTTTCTTCATAACTTTAGAAAATCAGCTTTTTTGGGGGGTGGATGTGGGGTTGTAAATTAGGGGTATAGAAACTTGCTAGAAGAGAGCACTTGTGGATTTACATGGATTTTGACTAGTTCAGTTTAGAAACTGCGTAAAACCTGATGGAAGAATACATTAACTGTTAGTTGTAGAATTATTTCAGGAAAATGATGACTGAAAATGTAATGTTTTTGAAGTGTCTGTGATACAAAGGGCTTCTACTGCACTGTAGGCACCTGTTTTCTACTATATCCATTCTAGCATTTCAATTCAATTTGACACTCAGATTTTGTCCCATTAGAGATAATTACAGTTATTTTCATTGCAATAATGCCTGGAGATTTCAATCAAAATTAGAAGGCTTTTTCCGGGTAGTATTAAAATATGTGACAAGGCATAATTCCAACCCTGAGAAGTTTAAAATTTTAATAGACAGGAAACACGATGGGAGACTATTTGCATCTGCAGGCATCCAACCATCAGATCTTGAATACCAGACTGTAAGTGGCTTGCCCACATGTAAGTAGGATTTGATAATACTTTTCTGAGTTCCTGGAAACTCTTTAACAAAAAAATCTCTTTCAATAGCTATATTGTGAACAATTATTTGCATTTTTCTGAAACCAAGTTTTGATCTCTAGCCATTATTTCTCCTGTGGAGCTGGCTGTGTCCCATTTCACTGCTATACTCGGTTGTAGGACTCACTGATGCAGCTGCTGTACTCACCTCACTTCAGACCTGTGACTTTCACTGATATCCAAATAGTCCCCGTATGCTTAAACCTTCCAAAGTGTTATTAGCCTTACCTAAAAGTTCTCAGTTTCTCATCTTCTAGGACTCCAAGGGATCTAAGGATGATATTAGGATTGTGCAACTAATTCTCAGCACTACTCAATAATGCAGATGTCACCTAACTCTTAATTTTGGTCATCAGCCTCAAGGCAAAACCAGCTATGCAAATGTAAGACACTCGATACCTTTTGCATAGGTCAGTTTTAATAGCTCCCTGCACTAAATTGTTTTACAGGAGTTTGAGGACTGAAAAAGACATGACAGAAAATAAGAATTTTAAGCCATACACCATTTCCAATTGCCTAAATCAGTCTAAGTGGAAATTTCATAGCCAATGGGGAAAAAAATTTAAAGACATTCAAAGCCTTTTGCACTAGGCCTTAGTGTGTCCTTCTGTGCATCGTAAAAGCAGAAGGATTTTATTGCTGATTACTCACAAGGAGACTGCAACCAAAGCGTTGGACAACCTCTACTTATCTTAATCACAAGTCTTTCATATTTAGACTTCACAATGTGGCATATGTGTTTCTGTGTTTGTTTTTTTTCCTTTTTGTGTGTTTATTTGTTGTGTTTGTTTTTCTTTGGTTTGGTGTTGATTTTTTTTTTTTTAAATTTGATGCAGTCATTTGTCTTTGAATGGAACAAAAGCAAAAGCTGATTTCCTTACAGAATCTTTATGGTTTTGGGATGTCTACAGACATTGCTGGGAGAAATTAATCTGGTGTCCTTTGTCTGCAGCTGCAAGTCAATCTCTCCAAAATCTGAAATAAATCTGAGAATCTTTGAAAGGATGAAGTTCCAAAAATCAGCGCTACAAATAAAGAAGAGCCCCCCAAACATCATCTGTTACAAAGAATGTATCCTAAATCATCATAGTAGTCTCTGGCAGTAACATAGAAGGAACGACTGTGATGAGGCAAAAGTGGAAAAGGTTTTGCCTCCCTTTACAGTAGGTATTTATCTAGCCTTGTTCCTACACCATCTGAGCACACAATAGTTGAAATACATGTAGTCACCCAGTGCTACTGAAAATGGAAACATGATCTATCAGGAAGCTCCATGAATTGCCAGTAGACACAGTGCAAATGCAGATACTTGAAGACTCAGACTAGTGCAGTAACTTGGAATAATTCTTTCTCATGAATCATCACAATTACCTCAGATCATGTCATTGTCCCTCTTGTGAGGGAGAGGAGCACATTAAAGCAGTACTACTGTGGCTAATCTTACACAGTCTGCCCCATTTCCTCAGTAGCCTTCCAATAACCAGCCTGAGACCTGGTAAGGATGATTTATTTGACTTCAGAAGATTTTTGACACATCTCAAGAGTAAACTGAAACAAAGGACAATAATTAAACAAAATTATGTGAGCTTTGCTTCCTAACATCAGCTATCCAGATGCACTGAAAGTTCTGTATAGCCATCTATTCCTGTGATCTCCTCTCAAACCATGATAGTGGAGTAGTAAAATAGCTTCTGGTTAAACATAATGCAGTCACACAAATATTTTACTGAAAAATTACCTCTGAGACTGAAATTCTTCATATATATGAATCAGTCCAGGACTGTTTACAAGAATATTTTAGTATATGCTTCCTTCTATGCATGCCAAACTGGTAGATGAGAGAGAATGAGTATAGGCAGATAAGAATACCTGATGTGTTTTCATAATGTTATATTTGTTATTTATTATTCATTCACTCATTAAAATACTTGCAGCCACTCACTCAGAAACGGGTAACATTCCGAGTGATTTAGATGGTAAAACCCACTGAAGTCACTAGGCAGTGAACTCTTGCAGGGCATAGCTCTTGGGTTGTAGTTTGATCTATGGACCCTTTGCTGAATAGTCACTGTTAGCAGAGACATTAAAAGATATTTTGTGCTTGCTTTGAAACATCAGTGAACAGAGCACAGGAAGAACACACTGCATTACTTGCAATGAGCACATTCCCAAATCAGATTTGCTGGGGAAGCATGTTGCAGTTTTAGAGAGTACATTTTAGTGAGAATCTAGTGAAGTCACATTTCCCTACAGAGATTCAGTTGCCCGCTCCAGCAGAGCAAGGGCCAGACCCACAGTCTGCTGGGACACTGTCCATTAAAGAGAAATGTTTCAGCACTGGGAAGAAGAATAAATTAGGTTGGAGTTTTTGTTGGATTGCTGTTGCTTTGGATCTTTCTATCCCAACTTATAGGTTCATATGGTTCTTCAGGACTTCTCCTGGTTAAAATGCACTGATTGAAAAAAAAATTCGTTCTCTAAAATAGGAAGAAGCAAATGTGTGGTCTTAATGAAACAGGTCTAGTGAGTGATGGAAAACAAGCTCTATTTTAGATGCAGAGCCCAGATTCTGTTCTATAACTTCCTTTCAACTTGATTCAAGAGTATGAGGTAGTAGGAATGAACCAGAGAACGTGGAAATCTATTTGAAACAGATAGATATCAGTTCCAAGGCAGAAGATTTGTCCATCAACAGTGTTCATTTCAACATGAAGCCTTATTTGTTTCTCTTCGAGGAGCTTAGAGCTTATATATTATTTATATTAGAGCAAAATAACCCAAATGCAGAATATTCCCATAAGTTAGCCTTTGGTGCATATTTGGGCTGCTCTAGCTCAGTCCTGATTGCTCCTTGTTCAAGTAGTAACCAGAGAGATGATTTTCTGGTGAATCTATTATACCAGGTTTTAACTGCCAGCAAAAGGAAAAGCTAAGTTTGGTCTTACAAGTCATGGAACAGAACTCAGAGTTTTGGCTTACCTACGTTCTTTCCTGATATGTGTATAGTGGTAATGATTTTTGAAGAGTAGGGATGTGGCAGACAGAGACATAGCTAGTGAAAATTAAATAGATTTAGAAAACAATAAAATAAACTCATAGAAGAAAAGTCCATCACGGACCACTGAAAACAAGGAAGCCACCCCTAACTTTGAAAGTTTCTAAGCTGCAAACCCACCGATACTGCTCCCCTATCTCTGGTATGCACTACTTTACACTCACCCTGCTCTTCTACTCTGCCCTAGGCATCCATCTATGGCACTGGAGATACTGGTCTGACTGGACTGTTGCTCTGACCTTCTATGGATATAGACATTTTTGTGTGAAAAAATCTCAAATTTCAGTGGCATTACTGTGGACATCATTGCCATGGAAACCAACTCTGCTACAGTTTACTGACTGCACTTTTAAAATACATTAGTGATGATGCATTTTCATCAAATCTTGTGGAAATCAAGCAACACTTTTTGTAGTTTTTTACACTTCTGTGTAATGATCCCGCAATGAGAAGCTGTCAGGCTTGAATTGTGACTGACATAACATGCAGAAACATTATACAAGCTCCATACTAATGAAGCTCTGATATCTGCATAGGGCCATAAGAGGAAACAATTTGGTTTTTATAGTGTAAGACACAAGAGGGAAAAGCTCAGAGGGCTGCTTAGCCCAGAGCCTGTTTCCTCTCCCAAGGAGCCGTCAGGAACAGACAGAACATGAGTTATCCAGAAGCTGCTGTTGTTACAACCACAGCGGCCAATGTACTGCTGTAACTGTGGATTTGTGCTGGGAATTTCATTACTTGGAAGAAGTTCAAATCTAACAATATCAGCTGCCTCTGCCGTCCTTTGGCCCCACTGTTTCTTATGGGATTACAGGAGGGATCAATTTATTGCATAGAGCTTATGCTGAAGGTACCATTAACTCAAATATTTATTTCAGACACTCCTTCAAAATCTTCTGTGCCTGCTGACAGCTGTCCCAGTGCTCAGGGACAGTGACTTTGTGCCTTGTAAGTCCTGAAGGAGATGCTTTAAGGCACTGAAGTTTTTCCAGTGAGATTGCTGTGGTGTACCTACGTCCTCCTACGCACGTGAAAAAACAGGCATCACCTCTTCTCTCCCTAGCTGATTAATAGTGAGGATACATTATCAGAGCTAATAGGAGTCAAATGAAGAAAACTAGTCAAGTGAAACCCTGCAAATTGGTTCCTTTGCTTTCTCCATCTCTTCTAATACCTAATGCCAGGGATTTTCATTCATGTCCAGCCAGAGCCAAAAGGGAAAGGATTAGAAAGTAAATAACTCCCAGACCTGCAATAGGGGAGCAGTCAGCTGTTTCATTGGCCCATTTATTAGCAGGACAGAAATGTAAATCTGCATCAGAGTTTTTTTTTTTTTTTCTCGTGTATAGCCTGTCATTCTTCTTGGAGAAGAAGACATGCATACTAGCTTTCCATCTATATGTCCACACCAGTATGTCTCTGCACCTTTATTTTTCTTTTCCCTGAGATATATGACCTTTTAAGGTGGTGAAATGATCAGTTTTCAGTAGGAGTTTTGTTACCAGAAAGCAGGCAAGATTTAAGCTGTTCCTCTCAAATGTCTTATTTTAACATT
Organism: Empidonax traillii; assembly: GCF_003031625.1. Lineage (NCBI taxonomy): Eukaryota > Metazoa > Chordata > Aves > Passeriformes > Tyrannidae > Empidonax > Empidonax traillii. The sequence continues at coordinate 98,940 of NW_020955595.1, read as the reverse complement.
TTGGGTTTAGTTTAAAACTCTCTCTGCTATAGTGCCAGGTGGCAAAAGAGTGCTGCTAGCATAGACTAGGGGGTGGTGTTCTGAAGACCTACTGAGAAAATACTGGGAGGCAACATTCTGTCTAGCTTTCCATCAGCCATTGCCAAAGACTAGCAGTGGTGAGAAACCTTATAGAGGAAAGCTGCGTGGATAGGAGCAGTGCTCCCAGCTCTACTGATACTCAGATAAGAGGCCACTGCTATGACCTGTTTTCCTAGTTGCTTTCCACTCGTCTCATTCTCCATACATCTACCACACAAATTAATCTGAAAAATCTGTAATTGCTATTAAGTTTCTGCCAAAAAAGGTAATAGAGACCTAGTGGAAACTATTGATCTCCTGTAATACAGCAGGTAATGATACTGACGTTTGCTCCAAAGATAACATTGAGAAGCTGGGGACATTTGCTGTACCAGTGATCATTCTGAGTGCTCTCATATGTGTGTGTCTCTGAGACTCTTTCTACACTTTGGGCTGTTCCCATGCTGTGTTATCATAACACTTTCTGTAAGACATACTGCAGACCCTTAGGAATGCAGGATTGCTCTTCTGGACAAGAAAAATATCCTGGGGGATAAAATGCAAACTCATTTCCTATGTGTAAAAAGATGAAATTTCTCTACATACACATGTGTTATTGTCCTTGCTGTTGCTCTCTTTCCCTCTTTGCTTCTGTCACCCTGGTGATGGTCATCTCCCAGCATTGGTAGTCAAGGTAATCTCTCTACCTTGACATAGACTTTGACTTGGTAAACCTGGCTGTATAACAGCTATTGTGACACAGCACATAGAGTCTCAGGCTTTTCTTACTGGATATTTCACTTGAAAGCCAAATTGTCTGTTTTCTTTATCTTCTTTTGTCTTTCTGTTTTAGAAGCACTACATTAATAAAACAAATAATATAAAAAGTCCTGACTGTCTTCTCTCCCTTCTCCCCTCTCTTCTCAGTAGTGATTATTTGAAAGTAATGCAAAGCCAATTTCCATGCATAATATTGTCACGCACATCTTTCCTTTTCCCCAGTTAAAGAAACTAAATATGTCAAGTGGTAGGGCATTATAATAAAACATTGTAAACACAATTGATTTTGTCTTCTAGTTTGACTAACATTTTTCTTATTATTTTTCAGTTTGGATCCCTGGAAAACTGTAAAATTACTTTCATTCTCTGCGTTCTCTTTTTAAAGCTTTACTTACCTCCTTCTAAATAAAAAAAAAAAAACAAACAGTGACGACATTTGAGCTGTCAACAGCATGCCTTTCAACTAGCCAATAATTAGTGTGAAGCTCTGAATTAATAGGCAATATGATGAACATAGGCAATATGAACATATTAAATCACTAGATCTATCTAATTCTGTATCTGACAAATATACCTCTTACTGCACTGTAAACCTGACTAAGTCTGAATAGCAACAAGCACAGTGGAACCTGGCCCAGATTTATACTTTTTGTTATTACAGGAGAAATTTTACGCTAATAATAATATTATCAGTGCACTCCCTTTCTCAGCAGTTTGGAGTATCCCAGATACACACTTGCATGCAAATGCCGAAATGCAGTGTCCCAGTAACAAACTATTCCATATGTTCCACGGCTTTCCTTATCTCTACTCTGAGTTTATCTATATGTCTACTATTTGCAAATGACAGGGGTAATGAATTGTTTCTGTCTTATGAGCTGCTAACAAATTTCATTATCTTCTGCTAAGTAATAAAGGCAAATATTTGCCACCTAAACAGTTTTTTCCTTGGTGGTGGTCCAGGTGTGCAAGAATAACATACATCAGATTATGGTCAGTGATTACTGATGTTTGGTGTAAATATAGATAATATACAGAATAGATAATATACAGAACAAGCACTTTCCAAATTTTTTGTCAATAAAAGAATTTTTTCCACATAAGACTTTGTGGCAATTACAAATAAGACTCAGTTTAGCAAACTGACTATTTTTAGAAAACAAAAGATTGTCTTAGTATGGCTCAGCTAGAATTGCTACATAACTTCATTTAGAGCTAGAGCGGCAATGTTGTTCATTAACTGCTAATGACAGCCTGAGTGATCCAGTAAATACAGAAAATGAAACAGCCTGTATTTCCATGCCAGTATAATCCCATTCTGTTCTTTTCTGTAGTTTTGTACCTCTTAGAACCCTTTTTGTCCCCTCCAATAAAAGGCATGAAACAAGGAAACAACAATGCAAAATAAAAATGCTGAAAATAATTTTGAAAGAAACAACTGGGGAGCTGTAAAGACAACTGATCTCCCACAGGATGCTGCCATTACTTCTTTATTTGGCTCAGAACTGGACAATCCTGACTGTTTAACACTAGCTCATTCATCCTTTATAGGACTAAAATAATTTTTCACACCATACTTACTAATTTCCATAGAAACCTGCTGCTCCTTCATGACCTAGCTGCTTTTTCTACTGTGAAGCTGCAATGTTGATATGAACAGCAATGTGTAATGTTAATGTGACCAACATTGTCTTTTCAGAAATTAACTTATACTGGTCTAGTTATCCATCAGTCATATAATTCTCGGTTTATTGCTGAGGAAAGAGCACCATAACAAATGGTGGTGAGCAGACCAAAACCACAAAATGCTCAAGCTGATGCTAGATTGGAAGAGATCCATCCTTACAGACTTGTGTTTATTTTTAAATATAAAGTTGCCTCAGGCCTGGGACATATATAGAAGTACACAGATCTCTGTGACTGAAGGCTGCAATGTCATGTGCATTACATGCAGAGTAATATCTTCATTGTGTCGAAGGGGAAGTCAAGCTTTAAAATGTTTAGCAAAAATATATCTCTGGACAAAGTAAGAAACATTCCTGTAGCAGTCATTTCCATTTTAGTCAAATGCTCCTTCTATTTCAAAAACTACTCAGGTATGAAAGCCATTCTTTGTTCGTTTGAGGATAATGTCTTAATGGCAATTCATCACAGCAGCCGTGAAATCTTGATGATAAATCCATAAACCCAGAAAAAGATTGTGGGGGAAGTAATCTCCTAATTCAAGCATGAGTTAGTGTTCCTCTTAATATAATAAAAAAACAAGAAGCAATTTGCTGAGTAATGTGCACGGAGATTTAGTGTGGCTTGGAGTGTACACACCTAAAACAAACTCCAAATCATAATTGCTTCAAAGGGATTTTGGTTAAAGTAGCAAGTATATTTTGTTTAAGTTTCCACATGACACTGAAATCTGATTCTGAAAAATAAAAGATCATCCTAATACAAATATGTGTCCAGTTAAACCTATTGATACTAATGTAGCACAAAATTGTGTCATCCTGTCAAATCTATCTCTCTTGATCTTCTAACGTATTTAAATATTCTTTTTCTTCTTTTTTTTATTTCCACTTGCTTTTCACTCAAATTCATTTGTTGAGTGTTTCAAATTTCATGGGTAATTTGCTCAGTCCTGAAGTCCCTAAGTGTGCACAGGCATGTAGATGTTTATAGAGAACTTCAGCACTTTTGTGCTGATTGCAGAGAAAAGACTGTTTTGTTACAGAACTGTGAGTTATGCATCATGGAGACATCTTAATCTCTGGGACGACAGGTTTCAGTGTTTTGTGCAAACCTGGAAATATGAAATGGAGGGATAAAGAAAAAGTGGAGCAGGGAAGAGATTAGAGCTACTAAGACAAAAGCTACTTTCTTCTCTTAGTTCAGTATATTTGCCTTTGAGTTCTAAGGGTTACTGAAATATAACAATTTAAACCCATGAGCCCTTTGTTGCATTTAAGCTGTCTGACAGGTCCTGGTAGTAGTGGAATTCACTGATGTCTGGAAATCTATAAAGAAGATTTAACTGTAGAAAGCAACTACTGTAAAATAAATTTTGTCCTGGCTGAAGCAATAGAGACCCGCTTTGTGATCCGGTGATAGATAGTGTGCTTAAGTGGCCAACTAATAATGTTTTGTACAGGTGCCTTCTGAAAGATTCAGCTGTAACGTAATCTGAACACATCAGATCTGGGAGCACATGGATGTAGGGAGCAGGCAGTGTACAGGGTCTGCATAGACAACAAAAGTACACAAAGAAATTTGCCTTTGTGTTGCACAAGAATGCCTGGGAAAGACAAACTTTAATAATACATTTTCCAGCAGTTCCAAGTAATAGTAACGCACCTTTTACTACCAAGGTCCTTTAATTGAGTCTCTGTATACCTAGGAGTTTCAACCTGTACATCACTTTTCCGCTTGTGGTAGCCACCTTGCACTTTGCAGGACCACCTTGCAAAGACCTTTCACCAGTTCCTTTCTCTGCATCCTAGGAGACACCTGGAGGGGTTCAGGGGTGTTACAGGGATCTTTAAGGAGGGGTAGGGAAAGCGTGACCTGCAGCACTAAAACACTCATGCTTCCGCAATGTCAGTGCATATTTGCTAACATTTAAAAATGAGCCATTTTTTTATGGGGTGATCATTTTGAAACCACAATGAAAAAAAAAATGCTTTAGAGCATTGAGGACATGGGAAGAATCCAGAAAGGAACATCTGCATTACCAGTGACAGAACTCAGTGCAGTCATTTGGATGCAAATTCTCCTCCTTTACATTGCTTTTGTCCCTTTCTCTCTGCCACAAAAGCAGATACAACAATAAATCTGGATTCTGTGCATTAGATTGTTTCATTGCTTTCTCCAAGAGATTTTCCTCTATGGTATAAATCTAGTATAATGTGTTCAATTAGCAAAGTTACTTAACATAACAGACTTTACTAGTGGCACATTTATTAATACCATATATAATGAGGATTTAAATATGTAGTAACTTTAGTGTCTTTCTATTGACCATAAAAAAAAAAAAAAAGGACTCCCTTCCTTAAAAAAAAAAAAACAAAAACACACAACCACACAACTGAAAGTGAAGTTTAGAGGGTTGGCCCACTGCCTTCAAAGATGAATATTATATCCAAATAGCTTTAAACATATGCTGGAAGCTTATAATCCACAGTTAACTTCACTGTGATTCACGGAATAAAAACCCCACATCTATTATTTGTTTCAGATGCAAGAGAATAATAAAAACAATTATGCCTGAAAAAAAACCTGCCTGCTACCTAGTAGAGAGGCAGAAGGATTCCTGCACCGATGCTAGGCAACACTGGAGGAAGAAAGCACTAACTTGGAACAGAGTTCTTGCAGAAATGGTGTTACAGCAGAATCCTATCAGTATTTTCAAATCTGACAGAGTTTTCTAAAGCCACTGTGAGAGTTGCCTATGACAGCACAAGAAAAAGCAGTGACAGATATAAACTATTTATTTAAGATCACCAGGATATAATGACATTCTGAATGCTACCAAACATGCAGTCAGTATGGAGAAGTTACTGTACCTTTGCTTATGAAGCTGTTCTGTAGGAATGTAATTGAAATTCTTTATTGCAAGAATCAGAAGAGTTATTTGGCACATGCTGTCAGGGAGAAATAGGACTCACCTATGGAGAGACTTATCTCAGATTTAGAAGATGATAAATTTTGGAGCAGATATGCAAACTTTCAGGGTGGTTTAGCATTTTTAAGGTATATTTTCACAGAAGTCTTATAAGTGAATAATACTTACCTTTCGGTGTGTTGTTTGCTTGCTGCCATCACTGTGCTAGATGAAAGAGGAATTGCATTCTCCAAATTTAAGAGGGAAGTACTGAAATACTGGATATATGGGAAACTGTGGTCAGAGCCTTCTCCAGGAGTGGTAAAATGACTTGGCTAAAGGGGAAAATGCTCACAGAGCATCTTTCACAGACATTACAATCGCCCGGGATATACTACATCCTCTCAGTTTGGGTTTCTTTTCTGTTGGGATGGTTCTTTGTTCTGAGGTGAAGAGTGTATATTTCTGCACACAACATACTTACAGTCTATACTTACAGTGTTTGCCATAATATCTGTTAATTTACAAGCTTCCATAAAAATATGTGCTGCTATATAACAGATTATATATTTAGAGACATAATAATATGTAGTTTACTCCAGTATATATGCTAACAATATACTAGTTGGGTAAGGAAGATCAAAGGAAGTTGGAAGTTCTCCTTTCCTAGCATTTATGAAGACAACTTACAGTTTTCAGACTTTTAGTCTTTCAATATTTAAAATCCTCCAGAAAAAAATCCCCACAAGCAAACATGATTTGTGACTCATCTGGAGCACTTACAGGTCTAGACATTTTTTTAATGAAAGATTAATATATATGATTACACTTGTTGTTTGCTAGATGTAGAATCCCTTATGAAAATGATAACTACTAAGAGGCTCTTCAAAACCTCCATACACTGAAGGAAGTTGATCCAGTAGTTTTATTAAACATTTTCCTTAGAGACTATTCTACCTAATCTTCCAGTAAGCTTATACTCCCTTTCTGTTTTACAGTCATTGCCATGCTATCAGACTACATTTCACTTAACCTAGGTTATAACTCTTTTTGTTTAACATAAAAGAAAAGAATCACTAACTTCTTCATGAATGTTGTGTGATATCCTAAATGGGTTGTAGAATACACAAGGAGCTTTCTGTCATTTGACTCTGCCTTGAATTTTTTTTTTTTTTAAATGTTCTGTGTTAATAGGTCACAGATGGGAAAGGAAATGCTTCATAAAGTCAGTGAGTCACTTCTGTTGTGTTGCCTACTCCTCTGCTAAGGTCACACCTGCCCAGCTCCTGGTGATTATCTGGTGCAGACAACACAATGTCAGTGGGTATCTCTAAGGGGGAAAAAAACCCCTGTAGCAGCTTACCTTTTTTTCTTTTCTGTCTATAAAAGGTATGATTTCTCTCTGGAAACTGGGACAATTTTAGCCATGTCAGCAGCTCAACAGGTGCAGTCTAGGAGGTCATTAGGTTGAATTTAAGTAAATAGCATCAGGAAGTGTAAATGAGATGGAACTCCTTGTCACTGTTCTTTCTGTTAAAGCTTTCTGCTATGTAAAAAACCCACCAACCCTGTAACAACATTGCAGGGGATGAACACATTTGGTTGCTAAGAACTGATCTTAGACTGTTAATCCTGCATGTTCCTGACAAATGTGCACTTTGGTGGTCACACTGTAAACAACATAGATCAGATCCTTTCTGATCAGAGGAAACCACATCCTCTTCCCAAGCAAAGTCCTCTCCCAAAGCCCTTTTCCAGTGTAATCATTCATTCATCATTGACACATCCAAGTCCACACAGCTTAAATAATTTCCAAAAAGACAGAAGCTACTTTTTAAACCTTTTGAGCTTGGGCTAATTTTAAACCTACTCCAGCTGAAATATTTACTGCATGTCTTCCTCATAAATTATGTCATATTCAAAAAGTGAAAATCCTCATTTCAGCATCATCATCTCAAGTGGAAAAACTGCAAATCCTCCAACAGAAAATTAGGGAACATTTGTTCTGTCTGTCATAGCTCAAGTGTGCAGTATTTTTTCCCTGGCACAGATGTATTTAGGTTTGCTAGCTGGTGAAACTATTGTAGCTGTTCTGCTGTGTCCCAGAAGATAGGCATCCCATGGCTATAAGTGACTGTATTATTTAATCATGAAAAGACAAGACTTTGAATAAGGGAAAACATTTCTAAGAGAAAAGTTACCAAGAACTCAGGGATCTGACTGCATAATTCTATCTCACTCCATTTTTTCAATGAAAATGGAATGCTGCTGAAATGATGTACTTGTGCCTTGGGAGTATAGTTAATGTACACTGAAGTTCAATGATGTATTTTTTTCCAGTCTTCAATAAAAATCAGCTTTGTAGATAAGAGCAAGTAAAATATGCTCTCTGAACATTTAACAAACATTAATAGCTTCATTCTGTATTGGAAAAATAAGTATGCTGTCCTACATTTGCAAAATAGGTAAGTGCTAGCACTGTTTCAAGCTTTGGAGTGCATCTGCAATCAAGGGGCTTGATTTTGAGTAAGTATTTGGTATTTTCTCCTGCAAAATACAGGGTTTTTTGGTAGTGCCTCTGTGGAAACATTCAGTTTTGAAATCTAAAGAACACCAAATCATTAGGTATGTATGAACTTTCATGCTGAATGCTACCATTTCGCTCATGCAGATGCAAGATGCAGCTTTTGTAATTTACCCAGAAGTGACTCTGCAATAAAAGCCCTGGCAAAACTCTGAAGAAGCCTAAGCATCAAATATACATTGTAACTAACAAGGCACATACTGCAACTAAGAAGGCATTTTTGAGTGTACTTCATTTCTTCTTGCCCTTTACATTTCCTTTCATCTGTATCTGATTTTTTTTTTTTACTGCAGTTTTAGCAAGTCCAGTTTTTACCTATGCAGTTACTGAGATCAAAAGCAGCTAAAAGTAGATACACTTTATAATAGTCTAAAAGAAGGAGAAGATTTAGGAAACGTGGCAAGCATGGGGAAATAATTTAAAAGTATATCACCAATGCAAATATCACCTTCTCAGAAATAAAGTCAAACTAAGTTCTATGTCTTTAAAAACTGTAGAAAATTCTACCTTTTTTGCTGTCCCTGAAAGGTGAAAATGTTCCTTTAAGTTGGAACAGGAAAAGGAGCTTCACTTCTACATTAATTTTTAAGATGTGAATAGATGTGGCTCTGTGGGTTCCTAAGCATGTATGCCTATTTAAGTTCACACAAATGACTGGGTCTCTGCTATGGGAGATTAAAAGAACCTGTAGTAGCATTTAATCACCTTTCACTACACCTTTTAGTTAACATCTCTCTGTTGTTTTCCAGTCCCCTTGACAGTGGCCATAATACTTTGTTCATAGCTTAGACAAAGAGACTAAATGCTGTTCAAGGATATAGAAAGTGGTAATTTCTACGCTAGGGCCCAAGCAGATCACATTCAGTTTGGCACCCGACTTCAGGAGCTGATTCCAAGTTGCATTTTTGTCTCTGTAGGTGTCATCAGTGTTTTAGAGGAAACTGTTCAGTGCAGTTAAGGGAACGTCCCCTCCAGGGTGATGGACTCTCAGTATTAAATTGAAGAGTTTACAAGTGGAGAGCTAAAATTTTCTGTCTCTCATCCCATATATGAAAATGGCACAAATGTTTAGATTAACTGTTAATTTTGTCTATGGCTTTTAAGACCAAGAACTCAAGTATAATGTATCTATGAATGAAATGGATACAGGATGCCTGTAGTAATGTATTGTCACATTTTGAGTACTCTCACACTGATTTATATATGATCACAGAGAATTATAAATCCAGTTAGACTTGTGGCAAACAGGCTGCACAGTGAACAATATCACATAGTCTCATTTACCAATTCTTGAAAAAAAAATCAAGAGTCAGCTACTTTGAAGTTTTACTTTGATCTCACTGAGACCTACAGCTTGACTTCTAGCCAAAGAGACTCGACAAATCAAAAGACTGAGCAGCAAAATTTTAGGCTAGTATCAAGAACATAGGCAGAGAGAAGACTGAGATTTCTAGGAAGTCAGTTTTCATTTTATAATCACTAGACATTGGGTAGTACAACACAAGACAGATGAATAAGTAGACCTCTTTGTGATGCTGAATCCCATGTTATGCTTTGAGCCTGCTATTAAGATTAGCCAACAATTATGAAGAGCCTCCTGAGATCACACTATTCACTACCTATTTCATATCCAGAAGGAAAGATATGCAGATAGGCAGACTAGTCAGGAATGAACTCAGGCAAGCTTCAGCTTTAAACTGAAATTGTATGTAAAAAAAGGACATTTTCATCTCTCTCTTCAATTACACACTTCAATGATGTTTAAAAAATAATCCTCAATTCACTATTAAAATTATCACTCTGATTTTCTTCATGAGGTGTCAGCTTTTTAGCTCCTCATCTGAGGTCATGCTGTGGCCCAAGGGTGCAGGTGATGCAACACAAAATTTTCCCTCCCTCTTTGAAGCCACTAGTATGTAATTTCACCAAACTACTTCAAAAGAAAGTCAATAGTTCCTCATGCCAATATGCTTGCAGTTTCATGATTTTGCTGGTACAAAATCCTCATCTCATAACAGAAGGAAAATATTCTCATTTTTTCATTGTATGCATACTACATGAAAAGAATTTATGTACTTTTAGAAAGTTACAGATTCTTTATCCTAAATTTAAATCCCTATGATAACCCTTTTTGTCCCTTTATAGGCTGGAAGATCTTCATACAGAGCTTCTACTTTCCCTTCCTTCTCATCATGATGATTACCTCTGGGAAGGAGACCTCATTATTAACAGGTCTGCTGGACCCTTAATTCTTTAAAGTTACTTTCTCTTCCAGATACACTCTCATTTTAAAGGTACTTAATTTAATACTTTGACTCTTTGCAAAGACATTGCAGAATATTCTGAGTTGGAAGGGACCAACAAGGATCACTGAGTCTAACTCTTAAGTGAATAGTCTATGCAGGGATCAAACCTACACTCTTGGTGTCATTAGCACCGTACTCTAACCACCTGAGCTAACTGATTTGCTGAAGTGTGGATTATTAACAAATACAGCAGGTGTCAGCGACAGATAAACTGATATCAAACATTAAAAGTTCTGAAATACCACTTTGTTTCTTGGGTTGAACACCAAAGGCTAATTCAGAATAGCATACCTGGGCCTTTGCTTTCTATGTGTAAAATGGAATTGTAAATCTCTTCACACAGCTAATACAAATATTAACGTCTTTGCTAAGAACTAAGACACAGCATTATGAATACAGTAGATTGACCTTTAATTCTATGTTCAGTGAAAGTACTGGATGGTATTTAGTAAACAAAGCATGGGGGTCTGTGCATTATATGGTGAAGATGAAAACCACTATTGAACAGTTACCATTCAGTAAGTACTACCCAACTGGTGCACTAAATGAGGCAGGGAACCCACGGGAAACATTTGATCTTGTAATTGAAGACTCTCATAAAGACATATGCAGAGGGGTTCTGGATAAAGCTTGCACTGGAAGCCTTAATTCTGGCATTTCCTAGCTTCAGAGTTTTAGACTTTGCAAATCTGATTTTTTAAAATGTAATTTTCAGGAGATACGTAATATATACTATGCTTGCAGTCCTTCATACTAAACTGTGCTGCACTCACAGCTTCTGAGGGGAGGAATTTTATTGTCAAGGGCATCAATGAATGGTAAAATATCTTTGAAATCACAAAGGAGAGTGACATACCCTAAGCAGACATACTGAACATTGTCAGAATAACAATAAGATATAGAGGGCCATGGACCGTTCTGTAAGTGTAGCTGTTAAAAGAAAAGCTTCCTTCTGGTGAAAAGTCCCATTACTTAACAAATTTTAGGAGTAGGCACTGGAAAATGTATGAACAAGAACGACCTTGCTTTGGCAGAGAAGGAGATAAGGCCTCTGAAAGGTCTATTTCTAGATCATATCTCAGCACTGTTTCAATCCACTTCTGCCCTGGGGTAGCTCACTGTTACATACGTTGCCGCTCTCTCTAGTATGGGGTTGAACTTTACCTTAAGTAAATGTGGAAAGACTTATAACTAAGGGCTCTGATTCCTAGCCAGAGAAGACTTTTAGGATCACTGATGTGGCTCCTCCCAGAGGTTCTTTGAAGGTGATTATTTGGTAAGCAGCTCTTGTGTCACAGCCTGAGGGTAACCTATAGTTGGTTCAGCTTTACCCAAATGTTCAGGCCAGCTGAAGAGCTGGCTTAATAGGCTTCTGTTATGTAAATCTGGAAGTGGATTCCTAACGTGAATATTCATGTCTGAATTATTACTGAAACATGACATAAAAGCCTCATTTAGGATTGTGTCCTATTGGTTTCACAGCTATGCTTTTCCACTTTCCGAAGCCAGGCCTTGCCAGTAAGAACTCATCTCAAAATCTCAGAGTTAAATTGATGAGGCTGTATACAGATAAAGCTATACCATTCCATATATTTAGGATTTGCCTACAAAGGGGACAGTGCAATTCAAGTAACGTCCACTTCTCTTGGGACATTCATTTACAGTGAATGAGAGTCGCAGAATCACACATCACCACCCAAACATGCTAGAGAGAGCACTGAACTGCAATAGGCCTATGTTGTTCCAGCGCTGAAATCACACTATTTTCACAAAGATAGACAAATTAGCTTCAGTGTAGTATTGTACTGATTATTAATAGTACATAAGAGCTAGTATCTTAGCATAGGATTGTGTTACATTATGTGGACACAACAGTATATTTAGCAGTGATTTGTCTCCAGAATGGTTCCTTACTTCGTTCAAGCACTTCATAAAAGTGATTTTTTTACAGGCAGGCACATCTTCCATCACAAAAATTCACTTAGCCAGCTGAAAATATGCCTTTAAGTAGTTGTGATTAATTAAAAAATTTTGCTCATAGTGCATGTCTCTCAGCTGTTACTCTTAAATTGCAGTTCAATTTCTACAAACCTCTATATTATGATGTGCAAAATTTAAGTATTCATCACACTCTTCCCATGACAGATGTTTAGGACACTATGATACGTATCTACAAGGTACAACTGGCACAGCACACTGCAGAGCTGATCATTATGTACACGAACAAATTTTTAGGTCAGCAAGTCAACAGACAGACTATGGTAGTTCTAGTCTCTGAATGATACTATGTATTTCTTCAAACTTCTGCATTTAGTAATGAAAAGAAATACCCTAAACATTACAAATTCACAGGTATTCTAAAAACTTTACCATTTCTTCTTTGTACACATCATAGTTTATGACTTTGTCAGTTTGCTTTCCTTAAAGCCAACTAAAATGGCAAGAAATCTTGTCTGATCTTTCTAGTCAACACATCCTCAGACATAGGGAGACTTTTATAGTGTAAATAACAGCCAGGTTAAATTACCACTATAAAAACTTTCTACTCATGATCAGTGCTTTCTACTTTTCTCAGAATGTATTTGCATTTTGACATTGCAAAAGCAGAATATATTTTTTTTGTTCTTGTTGGTCTTGAATGTATAAAGATCTCATCCCAGTAACTAAATCAAGATAAAAGAGATCAGTATTCTCTTTTCCCTGGGATGTTTCAACCATCATTAAGAATGTAGACAGTAAAAAGGCAATTTGGGACTCTGAGAGCAGGTTGGAAAAATAATTTACAGTTGTGTTCACTGTTGGCATAATGCTAAATCACATCAAGACTCTTCATTTGTTCAGGCTGCATTCAGTATGGTATTAAAAACAAGTCTTTCCCTTGGTATTTTTATTGTTGTTTGCAAATAAGATATTTTCTTCTAGATGTCTAATGTGCCAATAGAGACATCTCTGCACAGATACCAATTAGTTACTTACGTTGTAACGATAGACATTACGAAGCAGACACAGTGTGGAATGAAAACATGACTTATTAAGGCATTTGTCAGGCAAAGTTGCTTCTCTTTTCAATTATATGCTGGAGCAGTTCTATCAATGCTCATATGGTAAATATACTGCCAATTTTAATTACTGAAAATCTAGGACAAACACATTGAAGTCATGTATTTTACACCTTTTTTCTTTCTGAAACATATTTCAGCTGGGTGCTATCTCAAAGTGCTTTATCAGCTTGTGAATTAATCAGGAGAGCTCAGTGTAGCAACTAATACTATTGCCCCTTTCTATGAACAGTCTGTACTTAAATAAATATTTTTTACAGCATCGCAGACTGAATCAGTGGAAGAACCAGAAAACCCTCTCAGATTTTCACAATTACTCAGTCTGCTGTGTACCAAGTAAAGCTACCTTCTGTTCCCTTCAACTATGATCTGACACAAAAGTACTTGTTGGGATGTAACTTCAAAATGCGATTACCTTTGATTTATGTTGTAATTCCCTTCTCTTTAGACAAATACTTTCTTTTTTTTGCCAGATTACCTAGTTTCTCCTTCCATGAGCCAGAGACTGCTGCCACTGAGATTTTTGTCACTGCCGTTGTACTGCTATGCACTGTTATGCAAACACTCTCCTATCCCTTGAAAAGCACTCTGTCTGAGCCCTTGTCCTGTCCTTGGCACAAATCTGATCTTTATATTGTGAAATATGTGTGCTAATACTGCTTATTTTCAAGAGAGCTCTGCAACTCTGGGTTCCGGACAAGAAGAAACCCAGTTAGTGCAGGCATGAGCCATTTGACCAAGATTTCAAGACTATAATTTCAGACTTCAAAGTAGTTTAGATCTCTAAATAACTCTCCTCACTGAAAATGTTAAAAGAATTTCTTGCTTAGTAAATTTCAATATTCTTCTTATGCCTTTGAAAGGTTAATACTCTTAAAAAGAGAAAAAAGGATTTAACAAAAAAATAAGTGTTTTAATCTAGATTCCAAAACATCTCTAATCCTTGAATTTTCAGGTGCTTCTCTGAAGTGCCTTCAGATGCTGTCTGTGTCACAGGTTGCCCTCACAGCTCTGAGACTCCCAGTTCTTTTCTCCAATGTAAAAGCCTGCAGATTAATTCCACATTACTCATGCGCAGTTGTGACGTGCTTTTGTCCTTCCAAGCAAAGCTTTTACAGTGTAGTAACAGTGGTAAGAACGCATTTCCTCTGAACTTCAAATCAAAAAAAAGAGGCTAAGATGGCTTGTGGCACCCTGTCAAATACTGTAAATTGTTCTCACAGCACCATATTTCAAAACTGATGGCAGTGTAAACTCATGGGTGGGTATGGTTGGAAGGTAACACCCACAGTGAGATTGTGGGGTATCAAATCTGCTCTCTGTCAAAGAGGTTGTAACAAACTGGCTCACTTCAGGAGACAGAACATTTTTTCTGTCAGGCCTTCATAACCAGGCTGGATTCCAAATCACATGTGTGTTACTTCCATCTCATATATTACTGACTGATGATATGTAAGAATGGAAGAAATATGGAAGAAGAAACATTTGCACTTCTATGTTTATATTGTCTTTACAAGGAAAAGATAAAGAAGCTTTTGTCTCTATTAAATCTTAGAGATGACTCTGACACCAAACCTGTGTCATTCTTTGTGTGAACTACTCCTAGAGCTCTGCCAAAAAAATCCAGTAGCACTGCAAGATAGATGGAATGTAACTATTAAAAAACTCTTAGATTAAAAAAAATTATACAACTATTTTCTATTTAATCATGAACTCATGAAAACCTATAAAATTATTTAATTTATAGCTCTGCTAAAAGAGTATGTATTAAATACTGGTACAAAATGCAGTATGCTTGCTGTCATAGTGTTAATGTACATCAAACCACCAAGCCTGTAGAAGTAATTTGTCAAATTCCAAACATTCGCTTTAATGACTTGCTAAGTCAATCAAACTGGTTGTAACCTCTACCTGTATTATAGAAAATAAGTCATTCTTCAAAAAGTATACTTCAATTACTGATTCCGTTTAAGGGGAAAAATTTGGAAAGACTTGATAAAAAGGTAAAAATTATGTTTCCTCTTCCAGTCCATGAAGAAAATCTGTGTATAAAAAGGAGAAGATGAACTAGTTTTAGAAAGATAAAGAATCTGGTGATTATAAACAGTCTCTCCAATTCACTAATTATAGGTGCTGTTTTCTTCCTCTACTAAGAGACTTTTCTCAGTGGTTTGGAAAGATTTGCATGAGGTCAGGCCTAAAGTAACTTTGCTTAGATTTAGAACAAAATGAAAAATAAAGCCAAGATTTTAATGGCATTTCAATTTCCTTTCAAATGCAGCTTGCCAAAATTTATAAGACAAACATCACATAATAAATAAAAATGTAGAATAATTTTCTAAAAAAAAAAAGTGTGATCATTAAAGACTATCAGTCTGCATAAAGGCCACAACAAAACAAAAAAAGCATTGTTGTACAGATCACCTCAAGGACTCATAACAGCTGATAGCATTTTAGCTTCATAAGAAGCTTAGCAAGCGAATTTTGGGAAAGTCCTGTGTACCCAAGAGATTATTGGCCTGAGGCAATGAACTGATTATGAGAACACAAAGCATGCTAGCACTTCTTTTTTCTCCTCTGCCTGTATGGATCCCAAAAGCTAGTTTATGATATGCCTTTTCCTCTTTCTCTTCCCATAAAATGCAGGCCTAGTACCAAATATGAAAAGGTTCTTTGACAGCAAACATGGCAAAATTAAACATGCCCAGCAGAGACGGGAGATTGGGCATATGAAGAAATTAAATTTGTCAGTGTGTCCCATTGCCCATCAGTCCCACAATATGATTATTCATTTTCTAAGGTAAGTGCAGAGAATGTTTCAATGAGTTAAAGAGTTAAAGACCTGAGCCTGAACCGTGTTTCAAGAGTGCAGCTTGATCAATAACATCAGGCAATACTGTATTTAAGTTATGAATATATTTACATTTAATGAGTCTAAGGCTTGTGAAAGATACCCTGGGTGACAGGCCTAAAAATTAATTTCTATCATTCCGTTTGATCTTAAGCCTATCAGTTATAGAGAGGGCATAGGCAATTTTATTTAGCTAGGTAGTACAACTCTTGTGTATCCTATAACACTCTGAATACAGTCAGCATTATTTATAAAACCAGCCTATGCCCTTATTTAATGCTTTGTCAGTCATGCTAAACTATTGAACCTTTTGGTGAATAGTGTTAGCTGAATGTCAATACATGATTGCCTTTCATCTGCACAGAGAAATGGTAATTAGAATTTCCATTGAGTTTTCTGACAGAGGCAAAGCTGAATTAAAGCCTATTTATAAATATTTTAATATCATAAAACAGCCTTAGAGCATTCAATTTGAGCAGCACTGTAAATATGCCCTTCATTATGTAAAAGTTGGCTGTTTAATAACAAGATGCAAATTTCTTTGCGAGAGTACTTGCTTTTGTTTCTTCTCTTTGCTTTTTAGGCACAATGTTTCTCCCACTGGGGAAAGTGTGCAGACAACCCTACTATCACTTTCATTTTTTATTTGTATGTATAGGACTTATTTATGGTCTTCAGTTGAATCAAAAACTTATACTCCTGGCAGCATTTTTCTTTAGAGCTTCTATTAAAACTTGCCTTAGTGTCATGGGAATGTTCATTATTTACAAGTCAATGTTTAGTGGCAGAACCAGAAATTCAGACACTTTTCAGCCTCTATGAATTGTTGCAACTCCACTGCCTGCAGATGAGGATCTGTCCCATAAATCCAAATTCTAACTCACTCATCCATTTGGTCAGTTTCTAGATAAAGCTGATCATCTCCAAGGCTTATTTGCTTACTGTCATAAGTAAGTGACTTTATTTTGAACTCAGATTTTCTGCCTAAAAAGTCTGAAAATATCTAGCTTATCCATGTGTTACATTTTTAACTCAGGAATTTTGCTAAAGTTAAAATGGCATAGAGACAGTAAAAATGAAATCAGGGTTTGAATGAGTTTTAACACATAGATGTAGCTGAGATACCTAGTAAACCAGAAAGATGAAAGATAGAAAGCTGTCCTGACAAGAAACGGATGCAGACCCCAGCAAGATAATATTCCTGCTCACCTGCACAACCCCAACAGAGTTAATGCCTATGCTCTGCAATGAAATCAGAACATTCTGACAATTTTACTGCTAGTAATTTATACAGCATCTTTTTTTTTTTTTTTTTTTTTTTTTTTTTTTTTTTTTTTTTTTTTTTTTTTTTTTTTTTTTTTTTTTTTTTTTTTTTTTTTTGGTGTGGAATTGTCTTCCTACTCAGAAGAGTGCAACATTATGTGTTCTGCATCTTTCCTTTTTTTTACAATGTAATTTCATCCTTCATTATCAACTTGTGGTGGTGGTATCTTAGACTTTTTAAAAAATTAAATTCCTGGTTTAACCACTATCAATACAACCCCTTTAACTCATCTTCTTGAATTTATACAGCACAGATAGCAATTTGTTATTTTTCTACTTGTTCTGAAGTTTGTTGGATTGGCTGAAATCATACACAACAATTCATAGATCAATAAGTAATTTGTTTAGAATGCCAGGGATCATTTGTGATCTAATTTTTGTGAGGGGGTCAAAGTAAAACGAGCACAAAGCATATGTGTATGCTCTGAAAAATAAGCACAGACAATTCAGTTTGCAAAAGTTCTTGAGCAAGAATCACCTCAAGGAATCAGAGAGGAGAAATGGAAATGACAGACCAAAGTAAAGGCAATACAGAAATGTTCTGGTTATCAAAATTGAATTTCCCAATGTGTCCATCACTGAAGACAATTGCAGCTACAGAATGGTAGCTCAAACATATTTGGAACACCACAAGGTACCACTTCAGCAATAACTAGTGTAGCAGCAAAGCAATTTTGCACCTGAATTTTTGGTTACTGATCATGTAGTACCATACCATTCTGGGTTACAGGGGAAAATCCTAGGTAGTCCAGTTCCACTGTGTCAAGTGCACAGCTGTTTACCAAGGGAAAGTGAGACTTCACTTCTTGGAAGATATTGCAAATCTAGTACTTCGTAGAGCATCTTTTAGGATATGTATAGTTTTACCTACCAGTGCTGTTAGGATGGGATCTGTTTTCTCATTTATTTCTATTTCAACTAGGCAGGTCTATAGAAAATATGGCAAGTTCACCAGCTTTATTAAATACATGGAAGTCACTTAATGTTTTGAAAATGGGCTTTTTTGCTGACATGTCTTGAGCAGAGAACTCCAAATGTGAAGCACACCTTTTATCAGCAGTTTTTGGTGTCTGAACAAGACTTGGAATAATATAAACATCTGCAAAAGAGCTGAAGTCAGCTCAGTACATATTAAGACAAACTGTCAAAATGAAAATGAAGAAATCATTCTTTGAGGTATATCTCTGTATTCTTCACCAAATGCTCATCTTTATTATGAAGGTAATTTTAATAGGCTGTCTAGAATTGGTCAGCCATTCAAGGAAAAATGAAAAATACTCTTGGGTGGAGTACTTTTAAGATTCTACTTATGACTTACAAACATTAACCTTCTGTCACATTTAAATGGTATTTCCCTTGGAAAAAAAAAATCTGCTTTTTATTTAATCTGAAGAATAACACCACTTACTGAATGGAAAAGTTGTCTTCTAGGACTGCTTTGGCCTATCTGTGCTTACTTTATGACAACACTGTGAATTTCCAGTAAGAACACTTGGAAGAAATTGTCCTTTATCCAAAAGCCAAAAAGGAGGAGAACATTTAAACAGTTATTAGAAGAACATAATTTTAAATGTTACAAGAAAATTAATATAATTTTTAACAGCACAAATTTTGACAGTATCAATTAAAGAACCAGGGATGTTTCAAAGCTATTTCTTTAGCTCTGGTCAGAATAAGGCTTTGGTGTATATTTCCTGGGTGTCCCCACTTACTACATTTTTGTCTGTATCTTAGAGCTCATTCAAAGGCTTCCTGTCAGACTGAAGTAAACCAGATACCGTGCTCTAGCAGAGTGGTCCAGCAGAGTACCTATTTTGCTGCAGCTACTAATGGGTCCTCAGGCTATCAGAAAAGACTAGATAACTAAGACTAGAAAAGACTGTTAAGTGAGCAGTGTGGATTCCAAGTCGTTAGCACTGACTGTTTCAATATCCACTCCTATTGAACCACTCTATTTGCCAACACGGCTGTATCTAATTCTCTAATTTTCAGCTTTGCCAAGTGCTTTCTTCAGGTTGATCAAATACACTCAAGACACACTGAAAAAGAGTCTATGGTCTTGTCCATAGGAATAGACTTTTCAAGTACTTTATTGAGGAATATGGAGATTTGGAAAAATTTTTAAAACTGTTGGCACACTGAAAACTATTATAGTGAGTTACTTTCTATTTTAGTTGTCAAAAGCAGGAGAAACAGAGAAGAGAGAAAAATGCCAGCCATGTGTCGCTTTCTTTCCACGACCAAGTAGAATGAAGAGTTCTGAGCACTATTGTCAATGTATATATTAATTTGATGCTTCTGTGCCCTTATTATATCATTTTTCATGAAAATAGATGCCTAAAAGGCTGGGTTTTGACTATAAGTAGATTTTTCAAAGATCAGTGGCTGTGTTCTGGGAAGACAGAAAGTATCTATCTTTCACTAAAATTCTGTAATAAAAATTTTCTTGCCAAGACTAACAGGGGTCAAAAGGCAAGATGTTAGTCCATTCTTATAATGATCACAAGACTGCAAGGAGAGATGAGAACATTGGATCATTCCTATGTGGATTTTTTATTCTTCCTGACTGAAGATGACAAGTAGACATGAGATTACCAAATGTGGGTCATTAAAGGGAACTAATGTACACCTGTAGCAAAGGCTACTTAGCGATGGGACACCACACCTGAACACCAGGCTAAGTGCAGTGTAAAACTGAACAACTCAACCTTGTCTCTACATATTCCACTATCAGAATGTGTGCAATTACTAATGCTCCATCACAGCTATTAAAACCTGTTCCAAATAATGCTTAATTGTCTTTTTGAGTTTACATAACAAAATTTCTGGAACCTCAGCTGAGTACTGAACAGATATTGAAGGTTACATATGGTTATTGAAGGTTACCTATGGTTACTGAAGGTAACCTATGATCTCAGAATTTATGACCAAGTCATAGCCCATATATACATATCAGCTTTTTGTTTTGAAAACTGAGGCTTTATTGTTGTTTTTCAAATTAAATCAGGAGTTAGATTTCTTTAATTGTATTATTATAACTTCTTACCCTTCATAATATAAATTTGTAAATTGAAGTTGGAATCTTCATATCATTTAATAAGACCCAGAGGAGAGAAAACAATATTAAGAATACTATCCTCTATTGGTTGCATTGAAATCCTGTTGGTGATAGCATTTTAAAAACGCCCTAGATAGAGACCAGAATCTCTGTATGTTAATTGCCTTCATGTAAAAATAAAGGCATGAGAAACGTACAAAATATACCAAACGAACAGGATAGATGAGTGTATTGGACAGAGGTTTGAAGAGGTATGGTTAAAAACAAATATAGTCAGAGAATATGCTGAGCTGGAAAGGACCCATAAGGGTCATTGAGTCTAACCCTTAGCCCTGCACAGGACCATCCCCAAGAGTCACACCATATGCCTGAGAGTATTGTCCAAACTCTTCT
The DNA here is from genome assembly GCF_003031625.1 of Empidonax traillii. Classification (NCBI taxonomy): domain Eukaryota; kingdom Metazoa; phylum Chordata; class Aves; order Passeriformes; family Tyrannidae; genus Empidonax; species Empidonax traillii. Next base: position 77,935 of record NW_020955595.1, on the reverse strand, counting down.
TGAACTCTGTCAGGCTTGGTGCTGTGACCGCTTCCCTGGGGAACCTGTTCCAGTGCCCAACCACCCTCTGTGTGAAGAACCTCTTTCTAATATCCGACCTAAACCTCCCCTGACACAACTTCAGGCCATTCCCTTGAGTTTTCTATACAGTCCTTAGATATCCAGCTGTAGCTGTAGCAATGGTTTTTCCATGAGTTCCTGAAAACCTCTCAACATAGGAGCTGCGATTTCCTGAACTGAGGCATAAGATGTCAAATTTTCCCATGAGAAGTATTTTACATGTTGCAGTGACATAGTATAGGGAAGGTAACAGACTACGTGACCTGAGTACTCTTTACTGTTTCTGAACCTTAGAAAATACCAGGTCTCCCTTTTCACAAAGGGGGAATTTTTATTCCAAAAATAAAAGTTAAAAGAATGTGAGAGTCTTGATTGGTGGCTGACTCAAAAAGTAGAAAAGGTGCCAATGAAACAGAGTGATTCAGACAAGGGAAGAAGTCCTTAATATAACTTGTCTAGAGACACACCTTTCCTGAAGTAATAAATAAATAAAAATAAAAAAATTACTCAAGACTAATCTGTCTTGCCTGACTTTTGGAGGATAAACAGGGAGAAAACAGTGCAACCAATGCAAAACCAGAAAAGTCTGGTCATCTCTGAAAAAGATTCCACCTGATCACCTCATGTTTTCTCTTCCTGGGTGCTATAAAGCTTATTATCTGTATTAGCCTGTGAAACCCAAAAGTGTTTCCAAGGTATGTATGATCTGTAAATATTGGGTTGTGTTTGTGTCAAAGAAGAAGGGAGAGGGGAAGTGATATATTTATTTTTTTAAATCAAAAGATACAATAGCTTATGACAAGGTCTATTATCCCCTGGAAGGAAAAGGGGAAAAAAAAAAAGCCTTTATGCTGTAACAAAAGCCAAATCACTTCAGATGACAGCCTCCATTAGGACACACCAAGCAGGAACAGTGATTGCTAAGCCAATTTGTCCATCAGATTTTGGAAAGCACTAGCAAATATAAATAAAGAAATAGAAATGAATGCAAATCTATAGGCATTATTATGGCTGATTTATGTAGACACAAGCCACCCCTGCTGATAATTTCATGCCATTTAGGAGAGCAATGCTCAGAGCAAAATATAGCTCCAGGGTGCTGAGAAATGTAAAATAGTATTTTTGTTTATGCTAATACAATTTGAAAAGTGTCCCTTCACCCCTGGAGGTTTATCCATCAAAGGACAACATCAGTCACTTTCCTGAACTAATGTTTAAGTTTGATTTGTGCATTGTCTATCATCTATAAATGAGTCACCCTATATTAATATAATTTCAAACGAATCCCACAAGTTCTCAATGCAATTCAGAATCTGTTTCCATATAGTACTGAAGCGGTTTGCCTGCTTCTGGAAGAAAGTGGAAGCCAGCTACAAGGCAGAATCACTTGGGCTGATGATTTGCCAGTAGGTTCTCAGCACGCCCATCCAGTTCTGAAATTCAGTTACTAGAATACATTCAATGTCCATGCTTCAGAGATTGGGTGTTAGCCAGCCTGAGAATTCGTAAGTCTATAAGGCACAGTGTGCTGGGTTAGGCTCGGGTAGAGTTAATTTTTTTCACAGTGGCTGGTAAGGGGCTGTGTTTTGGATTTGTGCTGAAAACAGTGTTGGTAATACAGAGATGTTTTTGTTACTACTGAGTAGTGCTTACACAGAGCCAAGGCCTTTTCTGCTTTTCATACTGCCACACTGGTGAGGGGGCTCAGGGGATGAAGGAGGAAGAGGGAGATACTCCAAGTGATGGCATTTGTCTTTCCAAATAACCATTCCATGTAATGGGGCCCTGCTTTCCTGGGGATGGCTGCACACCTGCCTGCCCAAGGGAAGCAGTGAATTAATCACATTATTTGCTTTGCTTGTGTGCATGGGGGAATGAGCGAGCGGTTGTGTAGTGCGTAGTTTCCAGCTGGGGTTTGTCATGGTCGAGGCGGGATGGCGACACGGTTTCAGGATACCAGCTTGCTTTACTGCAACAGTGTGTCTACCTTTATACAGTTCTGGGTGACACATGTACACACAGCATTAGTTTACCACTATCATAAGAACTCATGATTGGACACACAGCCACATGTCTTAACAAAATAGGTTAACACTCCTAACAGGAAACCACTCTGTGTTACAGTCCTACTGTCCGTGATTAACCAGGTGTAAGAAGTTCCATCTTCGGTATCTCAGTTTACAGAGAGCCCAGAACCATCTGGGCTCCCCCACAGGGGTTGAACCATGAAACGTAGAAATCTAATCTGTTCCAAAAAAAGGGAGTTTTAAATACTTTTTTTTCCTAAGATTAAAATGTATGCCTTATTGAAAGAGTAGATGGGTTTTTATCTTGCATTTACATGTCTAGTCATCTGAGCTTTTATTAGAGCAGGTGGCATAGTTTGCCTGAGGTAGCAACAGATCATAGTATATCATAACTATTCACCTTTCACCTTAATTTCTTTTTACCTACTTCATCAAGGTGGGTTAATATAGCTGCTTGAAACTGCCAAGATACTTTGAGTCTTTGAATTTTTCTATTGGAAGTGTAGAGATGTATGGAGATGAAGAAAGAGAGAAGAAAAATATAACAAGAATGTTTTCCCAAATCTTGAAAACAGGGATGGATGAGTGTAAGGGCTTTGCCAAGACAAAGAAAAGAAAACTTTAGAAGAGTTTAATGATACATTAGCTTGCTTAGTTCTAGGAGTAACGACTGGGCACACAGTTTTTGCACAGGATGGCGAATATCCATGATACAAATATCAGAAATTCCAAGGTCTCTTCAAAGACCTGATGGATGTCAGTTAACTCTCCAACCTATTTGTCTTTTAGTGTCATCTGTATGATGGGGATACTAACAAATATAAACCAAATAAAAACCCATGTTTGAAACTTTTATGGAGGAGTCTAAAATCTTTTGTTAGTCACATTTTAGCATAGCCTTTTAATCAGAAATCTATATTTCCTTTTTTTAGTTTTGTGTTTGTCTCTGGTTTCATTAAAGGGATTTTTTTTCCTCAAATTATTAGAAACTTAATGTTAACAAGCAATAATAGCAAGACACAACTTTTAGTAGTATTAATTAGCAGCACTAGGTTCACTGAAATCAATGGGAATTTAGTCATTGACTTCAAGAGTCCTAAAAGGCCACCAAGGACGTTTTAGATAGAGAAATGTTACCTCTTGAAAGAAACCTGGAGAGATTTTCAGGCAAGGGTTTTCTTTTGTTTGTAGCAGTCTTACTGATTTCCATAGGGATTTCTAATGAGGAGAATAAAAAGGAAACTGCTCAAGCTGGATCATCTACAAGATAAGAGTGTATAATCCACTTTGAACAAATTAAAAATCAGGTATCATCTATAGCTGTCCTTCATTTTGACATGTAAAGGAGAATTTGGAGTCCTAAGAAAACTCAAAATACTGTTAAAATTTATAGACATAGTTTTTTAATATTAAAAAAGCATTCATCAGCTTTCAGGAGTATTTCAAAATCTAACATGTACTCTGTATTACTATTCAGTTTGTATTTCTAGTTTCAGAGACTCGTCTCCTGAATTTAGAACAAATTTTTTTTTAGCTGTTTCTAAATCTCTTTACCTTCACAGAGCCACCATGATTGACAGTTATGTAACTCTCAAAAGAAAGAAACCAGGGTGATATCTGTATAATAAGTTGAGAGGGCAAAAAAATCCTTACTATACCATATTCTACCAATTTAGAGCAGCATGTATCTAAGTTTTGCTGCACAGGGGATTTAATGGAAAAAAAGATCCTAGCATAAGCTTCTCTTCCTGGAAATTGATGTTGTGAACTTGCTTTATCAAGTGCCCAAATTGTGACTGATTAGCATTGCTAAGGTGAGCTCTTTTAAATGAATGACAGCGGGCTCCTGCAAGAGCCTTCAGATGCAGACCTCCCTTCTTCAGCCAAATGTAACAAAACAGTGGTTATAAATATGTCAAGGAATGTCAGGCACGTAGTTGAACCTGTATAGTTATGGGTTAGATATGCCTGATATAATTAGGCTAAGAAATGCCTAGGGAGTGTTCCCCCAAAACAGCTGTGGTTGTGCCACGCCCTGGGGCTTGGTGTTCTCAGTCTTTATTAACTGATCCATTTCAGTTTTTCACTGCTGCAAATTTTGGACTTAGTGCCTTTAACTTTGATGCTTATACGTAACCATGCAAGGTGGCAATCTCACTGGATCACAGCGTGGATTCTTGTGACACCTGTACTATTTGTGACTACTATTTCCCACCAGAGAGGTGCACAGCAGAATGTCCCTGAGGTAATTGTAGTTTTCAAGACCCCAAATAGTACTGAGGGGTTTTTTGTTTGTCTTCAGTGTTTCTTTATACTTCTGCAAGTCTCCAAAGACTCTGGCATGTATTTCTATCACTGAGGGAAGTCTTGTTTTCATTTTTCTGTTCAATAAAAAGTCAGCAAGTCCCAGATGATGCTTTCAGATGTAGAAATATTTTTGTTGTTCTTGTCTTCCGCCCACCATATTTTCTTACTTGGAAGTGTATTCACTTCCATTCTTAGATCAGTTTCCTCCTAGGAATGTGATATTTGGATCTTACTGCCCATATTTTAAAATTAATCCACATACTCTGTTTTGATGAAATGTACAGAGAATACCTAAAACAAACTTCTAAAATTCTTAATTAATTCAAGTTAATTGGCAAGATTTAATATGAAATAAAAAATTCGGGTGCAAATCAGTCCCAGAGTTTATAAAATCTTGGGGAAAAAAATCATGCAGGAAACTCAGGGATTTAGGATTTGCAAGAGCCATTCTCAGCCCACACTTTGGCAGCAAATTTTTCTTCCACATATCCACAAGGTGCTGAGAACTTCTCTCTTGACTGCTGTGACAGAACAGCATCTTGCAAACAGCATTTGACACTTCAGAGGCTCAGGATCAAGTGCTTCTCCCTGTATCTTTAGAGGTGGTTAGGTTCACTGTCTAGAGGTGTCTTCACCTTCCCCCAGAGCATGATCCAGGCAGCTGTCAGAGGAGTACACAGCAGTCTGCATAGGTTTGGAGCTATCAGATATTGTATATAGCAGGATATTTCTGAGGTACTGAAAGACTTCTATGAATAGACATAACTAGTAACCCCTGGGCACTGCTACTATTATAATTACATGTTGATAATGGAGAAAATCCATATGTAAACTAAAAATAATTATATCGTAACACCAGATACAAGAACGTGACAAGCCCCATTAATATAAGATAGCAGAAAAAACATTTGTATTGAGAGAGGATAGAATGCTTTACTTACAGGATCACCTTGTTCACATTTTCCTCTGCATCCAAGCTATCAAGAAGATTTTGTGGATGTAAAAATCACACATACAGGTTTGAAATTCCTTACCCAATTTTATAAGGCAAGGGCAATGTATTTAGAGAAAGACTGTAAACAAACAAACAACATGTATAGAGAGAGATTCCATATGTGGCTGGATAGAAAGAAAGGTAAAAATTAATAAGGAAATGTTTGGACATCTTAAAACAACAAACTGTTCAATAAGATTTATTTAGTCAGGGTAGACTAAAATTCACTGGTATAATAACAGAACCATTTGTCTTAGCAAATATCTTGTTATTGGTGATCAATAATGTAGCTACGATGACTGATGGCTTTGTTTTCCTGCAGTGCCTCAGCCAGTCTAAATTATTTATTTGACATTCTGCCTCTTGGCAAATGCTAGGAAACAGTGATAAGAAATTTGCACTCCTCAGACACATACCTTTGAATGAAATAAGATATTCCTCAAGCTTTTGTTGAATGACATATGGCTATAGTTTGAGGGACAGTTTTACTGACTGGATATGCTTTTGTCTCGTGGCATGAATGGCAATGCAGACATCAGAACAAAAACTAAGAAGGAGCTAATTTTTTTTGTTTTGTTTTGTTTTGTTAAACATGGTAGAGGAGAACATGGTGGCATTTTCAGAAATATCCAGAATTTAAATGCCTCTGAATACTCAAGAATCTGCCTCAGTTTGCCAGGATATTTAAGTTGTTAGAGACAATTTTCATTAGTCTTGAGACAGGAAAAAAATTAAAGAAATAAAAGACCATAAAAACTTTATAGCAGTACAGATAAAAAGTTTCCCAAGCTCACTAAGTTCATTATATTGCCCCTGACAAGGGCCAGCGGGGGAAGATGAGGTGAAGAATGAATATAAGAGTATAGCCAGTACAAAACAGTTATGTCCCCTTTTATATCTCGCCCTTTTTGCGTCATCCATTCTCCATGCTCAAGAATTCTTTTATTAAATGCATGCAGTCCTTTCAGTAATTCCAGACATTCTTGCTCTTCTCTGTGCTACTTTAGCTGGGTTACAGCCTATTCAAGATATGCTAATCAAAACTACATTCAAGGTACATGTGGAAAAGACGCACGTGTTACAATATCAATTTTTCTTCTCTATTCTTTCTCAATATATGTCATAATATTTTTTAATATTTAATTATATGTCATAGTTTATTTTAAAATGTTGTTGGGCATGAAGCTGATATTTTCAAATGTCTAACCATAATAATTCCAGTGTCTCTTTCTTATGTGTAAAGAAAAATAATATAACTTAAAGACAGTCATTGTGCATTGGTTTCTCCTTACACATTACTTTGTTTGCTTTTATACATTTAATTTAGTTTGTTGTTTTATAACCCAGTTGCTGGTATCACAAGACCCTTCTACAAAACTTCATTGTCTAGCAGTCTCTTGAGTGGTTTTGTATTGTTTGTAGATTTGTTTCCTCACTATTTACCTTCTTTAATAGGTCACTTAGAGATAATTTCAGCAGCACAGGTCTCAGTACAGATTCCTGTGCAGGACAAGAAAGAAACTCCAACCTTATGTAAAGGCAGAATGAAAATACATTAATAAAGGCAAAGATTACCCATGACAAGGCTAGAGAAACATGCCTATTTTTGATAGCTGCTCTGTAGCTCTCCTTGGCTTTGCCTTAACATCTCAGAAGTGTCAAAGCTCTGCAGTCTAACTGTCCTACTAAAATGAATGTAATCTTCAATTCCACTGTGTGCTCATGGGTGGTATTGTCATAGAGGCACTGCAAAGCACAAAATCTCTTCCATGCATGGAGCATTCCCAAAAAGTATTTCAGCCTCACACTGGCAGGTTGTCGACAACTCACACAGATTATGTTTCTTCATACCCCTTTCAGTGCAGAGCTGCATATTTAACAAGCTCACGTCCTTTCCAAAAAGTGGCAGATCTGAAACTGAACTTCCATATCACAAAAATACCACTTGGCTATTCTGGAAGCAGTGTTTTGAGATTTTTTTTGTCTGGGACATATTACCAGAAATTATGCCAAGTCTTTATATGAACAAGACTGTTAATGCTATTTCACGGATGTTGGCAGTGAAATCCAAGGCAGGCATTTCCCTAATCAAAGGCCAACTTCTATATACCTACCATGTCAGAAGCTGGTCACTACAACTGGACAGAGTTGATGAAATTACAGTTTCCTCTGGAAAATTATAGAATCATAGAATGGTTTGGATTGGAAGGGGCCTTAAAGATCATCTAGTTCCAATCCTCATGCTATGAACACCAGATCAGGTATACAGAAATCCATCCATCCTGGCTGTAAACATTTCCAGGGATGGGGCATCAATAGGTTCTCTGGCGAACTTGTTCTAGTGCTTCACCACTCTCACAGTTATGGATTTTCCCCTAATATTCAATCTAAACATCCTCTCAGTTTGAAGCAATTCCCTCTTGTCCTATGACTACATGCTCCTCCAGAAAGTAGTTCTCCATCTTTCTTGTAGGTCCCCTTCAGGTACTGGAAGACCATAATTAGGTCACCCCTAAGCCAACTCTTTTCCAGGCTGAACCAACACAATTCTCTCAACCTTTCCTCTTAGGAGAGGTGCTTCATCCCTCTAAAACCTTGGTGGCTCTCCTCTGGACTTGCTCCAACAGGTCAGTGTCCTTTCCGTGCTGGGGACCCCAGAGTTGGATGCAGCACTCCATATGGGGTCTCATGAGAGTAAAGTAGAGGGGCAGAATCACCTCCCTCGACCTGGTGGCAGATGTAATCAAGGAACTCATTTCAGGCTCAGATAAATTGAAAATTCCTATTCTTGGTGCTTCTATGGTACTCTACCTCATGGTTTTTTTTTCTTCAGTGATAGAACGCTCATTCTAGCCCAATAAACTGGTACCATCCTGGAAAATGTGCTCCTGGCACTTTGGTTGTGCATATACACTCAGGTCCTCCAGCATCCATGAGCTGTGGCAAGACTTGCCATTTGCCTGACTCTTCCAGGACATCTAGGACTCAGTGCTGGAGGATGGCAGAGGGGTTTTGCTCTTTTGTAATTCATTGACTTTCCACTGCAGTTTTCCCAGTATTAGAAACCAGCTTTTTTGGGTGTGTTCATGTCTAGCTCATGACTGGTTTTGTGGTACATTACTTTCAATATCTTTCGTCTTGAGATCTGCAGTGTAGCAAGCTGAATCTCTTGAGTGCTGGAAAAACTGTATAGTGTCTTGCTGTGAATCCTACACAGCAGCTAACAGTACTTTGAAACTTTTGTTTATTGTGCCTATTCAGAGCAAATTAGTATACTTTGAAGAGGTAAGGTGGAATGGATGATTCCTAACGCTACTGAACATTATTAGTTTTTGTTTGGTTAACACCACTTCCTAATGTGCAGCTCTAAAACTTTTCACAGGACCTTTAAAATACAATCAATTTTCCTTGTCTATTTCCTAATAATTCAAACTGAGTGCAGAACCTGACATGCAATCAGGCTAATACAGGTCGATATCCATTTTCTTTCAGTTAAATAGGAATTTTAACACAGTGATACCAACCATGGAATCACAAATAGCTAGTGTATATCTATCTATCTGTCTGTTTGCTCAACATGCACAGTGAGGACACGACTCAGATACCTGTAGTCATAGCGAGTGAAACTCACCAATATAGCTCATTAGGTAAAACAAAGAATATCACCACTCATTAAGCCAAAACCAGTCTGAGGAGCATTCAACCTCAAATACATAATTTATATTTACATTTCATTTACTAAGATAAAACTCTTTACAAATTTGGTGTCTGATCTCACTCGGGGAAATGGGTATGATAAGGTATTCTTCTCTAGCCAGAAGATTTAAAACAGAACTTGTGAGATGAAAAACAACTCCAGGCATCCCTACTCTTCTCTGTGCTGCTTTAGGTTACATAAAACAGCCACAAAAAAGCCTGAAAAAAATTATTCAGTTGTCTCCAAAAGGATCTTCTGCTCTGTTTTGAGCACCACACAGTAATGAAAGCTGATGGCTGGAATCTGCAGAACAATTCTGCACACAACAGAAATTGCCACAAAGGCTTAGTATACCATGAGGGAAGGAACTGTCAGAAGCTTGCCTAAAGACCACAGCTAGCTATTTGTGAGTAGAAGTGTGAGATGTCCAGGACTTAATTCTACATGTCATCCAAAAAATGCCACATTCCCCCCAGATGGCATAACAAATTATTCATGCATAAACTTAATTACCCATATGACATTTATCACAAACTTCTATCTGCATTGGCTGGTTATGATAGTCTGAAGTCCGAGCTTTTAATGTTGCTCTGATGCAGTCATTAAAACAAATTAGGGACAGATAAAATTAATAATTGCTTCATCTTTTTGCAGCTAAAATAGTTTTCGCTTTGGTAACTATTTCAAGGCTGAGTGACCAAGATTTTGCTGATGCATTGCTCCACAGAGGTGTAATTTTCTACCTGAAAATGACTGACTTAATTTTGCTGGATCACAGTTTACAGGATACAACTAAAATGATTAAGTTCAATTTGTTGCTTGGTCTCAGTATATCATTTGCTTGTGTTTGGAAAGAAGATGAGTGCTGGTGAGTGAAAAGGATGAAAAGATGCATAGCAGAACAACATTACTGAGATGAACAGTTGACTATATATAACACTCACAAATACAGTTGCACAGAGAACAAAGAATCCAGAAAAATGGAACTGGGCAAGGATTTCCATTAGACCAGGATATGCTTTATTTTCCTACACTCTCCTGACTCCCTTTCTTCCTATTTCACTGAAAATCAATGCAGGATTATTGACAAAATAAGACAACTTTCACTAAATATTTCTTTCAAGTGGTCCTTGAGGATGTTTTCCTCTATGACCTTTTTTAATACTTTTTTTTTGAGGTTTGAAATATGAATTAATAAAGGTGAAAGGGAAAGAGATCTAGTCATAAAATAACATGAAAACCCTTCTTATTCTACATGGAGGAAAATTTAAGGTGCAAAGAGAGGCACAAAGAACTACCCTTTATTAATAGAAGATCTTTGGTGAAACTCCACAGATTTCTGTGGCTTGGTGACCTGTGCTGGCTGCATTAACATTCTGATGAACTGGCCTCAGTGAACATCAATATTACAAACAACTCTATGCATCTGGATTGTTTGCAGACTCAGTACATGAGTTAAGGACTTCAAAATTCATAGCAGGTGGGTGAAGGAGCTATGACGAAGTTATATATAAAGAAATAACGTACTGAACACTGACAGGTGTTGTTTCTGGGGATATTAAACCAAAACCTATGAAAATCTAATCAGACAACCCATAGTTGTCTGGAAGAGAGTGATATCTAACCTAAGAGCTATGAACCCTACTAAAATTTAACACCTGAGAAAGATAAAATCTTTATTTGCTCATGACCCATGCTCATTTGATCCTTCCAAAAATACATGATCCATTTCTTCACCTAATAGGAATGAAGGCAAGGCTTTGACTTACACCTCTACTAGTAACTTAATGATTTTCATGTAACCTACCTTACCAGGGTAGCTGGCACAGCTGACTAAGCATGCACAGAACAATCCCAGATTCAGGCCAGGGCTGATTTGTGAGAACAGAGTGAGCCTGCAGTAGTTACAGTGTATGTCAGATTCTGCCCATTTTCTTCATTAAAAATATTGACATGTGTGTGAATTTACTATGCTTGAAAGATTTAGATTCCTCCCTATTGGTCTTGCATGGATGGAGTTATTTAAATATAAAAGCACTTATTTAAATATACATTTACCTACCACTGGCTGCATCATGGCACAAGAACTATGCTGGAAACATAATAAAACATTAGTGTTTAAACAACCTTTCTCACTCCTGAGATGTGAAGGTTAGGGAGAGAGACAGGCATGGAGCTTCCCAGTGTATGAGAAACTGATTGCATCTCTCCCTTTTCCAGAAGATTCATGACAATATACCTAATGCATTCAAACAAACTGGAAACATGACGGATTCATACACATGCACAAGAACTACTTCTGCAAAACAGAATGCAAGAAGAAGGAACAGAGTCAAAGAACCATGGAATCATAGAACAGCTCAGGATGAAATGGACCTCGAAACATCCCCTGATTCACCTGGGAAAGGTAGCATGGCACTTGAACAGCAAGACCGTAAACTCTTTCCCTTTATCACACTCACAGCACACAGACACAATTAAGGGAACAGCTACCCTTATTTGCCATGATTTCCAAGGTGCACCTGTGAGGAGCACATTATTTACCATGAGTAATTTGACCCTTAGCCATATACAGCACATAGGGTATGATTCTATTGATCTAGATCTGACGTTTTCTACATCCTCTTTCATTGTGTTTATTTATTGTTGAAAACAAACAGGGTCTGTCTTAGTGAAATTTTTCTGCTTCTTTACTGTTTTTCTCTCTCTTGCTTTCATTGCTGTTATAATACAAATACCTTTTTTCCCAGTTTCTGAATCAAAACCGAAGTTTTGTACTACACTCAACACAGCTTGCACAGAGAATAAGACTGACTGTCACCCATGGTTTGGGTCATCGGAAGGATAACATTTATTGAAAGAGCTCTGTGAATTTTACCCATGGAAATAGTGAGGGGGGAAAGTTTAAAAGAGTTTAATTAATTTGCATCCCTAAAGGTGAGTTGTTAGCACTATTGAGAATTAGAGAGTTAATGTGATTGTGAAAGCTACATAGGATGATTTGGTGTGTCATATTGAATTATGGCAGCCTGTGTCCATGTCAAACAATGTATCTCTGAGGGGAGGATGTGGAAAGTCAAGGATAATTTCTAGAGGTGCCACCAATATCCCTGAAGTTCCTACTTCAGTGTTTGTTCAATACTCAAAGCAGATATGCAACTGAGAAGGAACAATTTGGAGTCAAAACATTCAGGGACCCTGAAACCACAGAAAACTTATGTAAAGTGTTAGAGGAGAGATAGTGGAGACACCTCCACCACAAGTTTTTAATGTTTTAAAAAGCTGTTAAAATTATATTTTACATTGCATAAAAGGTAGAAGATCAGTGCTGAGACAGATCAGCTACAGCTTCAATGACTGAGACAAATCTCTACAGCTAGGCAAGCTTTTTGCAAAGAATTTCTGGCTATTGAATATCCTGAAAACTATATATAGAGCATGAGTTGTCACCCTCCCAGACATTATTGTGGAGTCAACAGGCTCTTTTAAACAGACAGTTTTTTGAGGATAGATACATTTAATGATCTCAGTTGAAAAATGAACTTAAAAAGAAATAAGCACCCAAAATTCAGTATGCGGAAAAGAGCAGCAAATTATTCTTGCCACTGTGACATGCATGATGGATTGTTAAGGATCTAATAACTGTTCTGTCTATTGTCATAAAGATTTAACCAGAAGTCCTCCTTCCTGTCCTCTGAGAACAGCCTGTGTTTTGTGTTACTGTCATATTCGGAAAGACCCATCTGAGGGGTCCACCTGTTTGAGAACCATATCTGCTGGCAAGGTAGAACAGTTCTTTAATAATTCTAGTCTTGCATTTACATTGTCCATGGATAACCTGAGAACCTAGCATTTTGCAAGAGTTCAGCAGGCAATCTGGACTGGGCTGCAGTACGCTAAAGGACATGTGTACAAGTTGCATCAGGAGAAAAAGTAGTCATCTTGTCTGTCAACTGCACAGATAATTGTGCACTCACTTTCAAATCACAAACACAAAGTTGGAAGAAGGAATTCTCTTTGATTTTATTCAATATATACAAGTGTTTGACATGACCCACTGGTAGACCTGTGAGATTCATCCAATTTTACTTTGGCCTGAAAGAGTAACTCAAGTGATGAAATAGTTTGATCATAAGGGTGTTAAAAAATATGCCTGCACATTACCTTAATTTTATTTTACCTACTGTTGTTTACTGTCAGCTGTCTTGCAACCTCTAGTATGATCTATTCTGCTCCAAAAGGACAGAGATGATATAGACTACCATCATTATGCTGAGCTCAGCAGCTTAAATTCACTGGGTCTGCAGTAATCTTCAGCAGTGAAAGCTTTAGTATTCTTCATAATATCATATTTAATCCAATGTAAGAGGTGACTTTGCTATTTGCCTAAATACCTGATTCTTTTAGAATACCACACAACTGGATGAATATTCAGTGCCTTTGATTTCCCCTTGTGTTTTGGGCTAAAAACAAATTTCTTCCTCCTTTTTTTAAAATTGTTTTCTGAATTTTTACTTGGTTACTTTATTTTTTTTTAATGGAGCTGTGGCAAAAAATAACTAGAAGCACAGGAATTGCCTCCTTTGCACAGCTCATTGCATCAGAATTTTCTCCTAATCTTTGCCTCTCCACTACAGTTTTGTTTGGCATCTTATGCGTGAAATGTGCACTTTGCATGAAATATATACTTGCAGATTCTATTTTACTTTTGTCCTTTGTGTTATTTTAGTATTCACTGTGTCTTTGGTCTCTTTACATAGATGGAAAAATCCCCACTGTATATTTTTAATTATTTTATTAAAAGTGCCGATATGATTAACCTCTCTAGGTTTGGACTAGGGATCAAGATGTTCTGAAGTCAGTGATATATGTCTGGAAACTGGTTATTTAGACCCTTAGTTCAGATACAAGCCAGTGCTTGTTTGCACCTATAAAGCTCCATTTGCCTTGGAGGGCTAGCACTGAGGATATCTGAGCTCTTCTAGTGCTCCAAGGTCCCACTGCCATGCATACTATGCAGCTCTGGAGGTGGAGAAGGAAATAGCGACAATGACACTGTTTTCAAAAGTAATGGGTTGTTAAAATATGGTTTAGGGAAAGCTTCAGGAAAGTCACTGTCTCCCTGATACTTCGTCGAACTGTACTCCTGCCCTGGACTAGGAGAACTAGAAGTTCTACTCCTCTTATATTGTTAGATCCACGATATCAACCAGTGCATTTCGTTTTCACCACAGAATTCAGTTTCCATCATTTCACTCCGAGACAGTGAGAAGGTATATTTGTGACACTACGCTGAGGTTTTAAAGAGGGAGGTACTAGATGAAGGGGCTAAGAGGGATCCCAGAAAGAGGATTCATTTGAGCAATTATACTGTGCCAGGCACTGTGGGTCAAGCCAATGCTCTCAAAGGTGAAAAGCAAATGGATTAGTCTAGTGCCCCTTGTCTGTACATCCATAACCATCACACCAGATATCAGCATCTCTACATTTAAGGTGAAACATTCTGGGTACAGTTTCTTCCAGTCCCTGAAATGACATCCAGTGTCTCCTCTAGCAGTTTTTAACAAAAGCTCTTGGGACTCAGAGCATCTTTTTTTCCTTATAAAGCAGGGAACATTCATCCTACATCTTTCAAATCAATACCAAGGCAGCAGGGTGATCTGCATACAAATCGACTTGCAAATTTACACCCTGTCTTACTCTGCCAACAGGATTAAAAATCGTTCATGAAACAACAGCTCCCTGTAATCACATCCAGCCAGATTTCAATAATAACTCAGGCATATAAAAGCCTCTTGGTTTCATATGCATTAAAAATAGTTTCTTCTCATTTTCTACCTATTCCTTAGATAGTAACTTCCCATTTTCTTGAAAGCTTTCTGCTCTGTAAGTGTTTTATCATCCATGCTCCAAAAACCCTATTTACTGACTGACTGGAAAGATTTTTCCTATTAACCAAAAGAAAAGATGATTGTTTATACCCCAATCTGATAGCAGGCAGGATTTGGGAAAAAACCTGAGTCATCATCACCACAGATCACAGCCACTATTGCCAAATTGTCACTAAATTTTGATGTACAATGAGCCTGGTAGTTATAATTCTGCTCTCTATGGACAGTTGTCTATTTCAGAAAAGCCATCAGTATCCTATTTAAAATCTTATGAACAATAGTCAATCTTTAGTAAGCAAAGCAGTTAGACTTCTTCACTGGACACCTTTGATTTCTGCTTCAGATTATGATGTGACTATAATTAAATGTAGTGCCTGCTGTCTATTATTACACTACATTTGTTCTGCTTGACAGATCTATCTTCATACAGTGTCATTTTCAATTATTATGAAAATAGCCAGAGTAGAGAAAAGGGGCATTTCTTGTAAATTGAAACAAGACATAAATGCAAAAAAACATACTTCATCCTGCAGTTCCTTTTGTTCAGGAGAGCTGAGACAGAACTTGGGAGCTGTGAACAATTTTTGTCTCTCAATGACAGGGCTGTGAAAGACTGATACCAGTGGGAGTTCTTGATCACCTCATGGGGACGATCTGTCACCATTTGTCAAGGGCAATTCTTGCATTCACAGCTTTAGAAAGAGTAGTTACAGACTGCAGGTATAATAGGATGCAGGAGTTTGGAGGGCAAAGAAAGGTTCTTGGCAAACATACTTAATAATCACTGCAGACTGAATTCAGTCTAAAGTGCCTGAAACCTATTTGTATCTTTTTAGTCACATAACCACTTCAGTGCTCAGAGCACAGATCTGAAACTTAGCCCAAACTGCCCGCAAAAGTGAAAGGATAAAAAAAGCTACAGTGTCTCTGTATTATTTTGTATCACATCACTTTCTATTATGCAAACATACTTATTAATAAAGCATTCTGGAAAAGCACTACTGTTAATTTTTCTTCTATTCTGTTCATATTAGAAGGGTAACACATTGGCAATCACAGGAGAAAGTATGCAAGGAGAGAGGAATAGACTGAGTTGCTGAGCACGAGACTCAATAACCCCAGCTAGTCACCTTCCATGCAGCAGGGGGGATCACAGTCATTTGGTTTCCTTTGTGCAGATAGTAAAACTGGCCTTAGTACTCATCATATATAATGTGCAAAAGGCACAATGCCTGTGCTTCTTGAGTATTTTATGAAGAATATTTCTTGTAAACATCCAAATTCAAAGTAGTTTGAAACAGTAAAATGGATATGAAAGCAACCACAAAGTGGTTGCTTTTCCATTACATGTACTGCTGCCTGCAGGCCGGGAGGCAGAGTTTCTTAGTCCTTCCATTACATCCATTGTCATTACTTCATAATGCTACTATTTATATTTGCTGCTTCAACAGTGAGCAGTTGGACTGCTGCAGGCATGGGAAGAAGAGATAATGGGCTGTGTAAATTGAAATAGTGGGCTGTGTAAGTTAGGGCTGAGAGTTGTAGTGAGTGAGCTGCTCTTAGAGCTGCTGGAGAGATGGGTTCCAGAGAGAGAGTACAGAAATTACTGGTGCTGCTGGGAAGAAGTACTCCATGCAACATCACTACCTCTAAACATCATCTGATCCTACTTCTGGCATCAGGAACCAGTTCTGGGGCTGGCAAAAGGCATTACAAAGTAAACGGCTGGAATGTGACTATTTGCTGCTCTCAGTGTTCTGCTGTCCTCACCCACAGCCTACTTTGCTTTTGTCTAAGGCCTTGTGCTCATCAGTCTCCATATGATAGATCAACTCAGAGAATTAGCAGTGGTCAAGAACAGCATCTGATTGGCTTGGTAGACAGTACATTGCTTTAGTCACTTAAAACTGAAGAATACTTTAATGCTAAAACGAATCTGACTCAAGAGGCCATGTCAGGAATAAGACCTCAAACTTGCAGGTCTTAGACCTGTCAGGATCTGGGGTGCAGAAGTCATAGAAGAGTTTCAATGCAGTTTGGCAGAAACATGAAAGAAATAAATCAGGCAGCACTAAGTCAACTATTCACTTCCTGTATTTGAAGGAATAATAAAACGATTTCTATGTTTCTATGTCCTGCAACCCCTTTAATTCTTGTAATTTATACAATGACCTCTTAAGCTGTCAGAATCAAAATAGACAGCTTAATGCATGGCTCTAGAACTTGCCTGAAAAGACCCTCAGCACAGTCAATCAAAAACATCCTGTTAATGAGGCCATCACACCTCATTTTGATTTTCTGACTCTAGCTACTCATTCAGATGGGCTCCTTACAAACTGAGCTCACTTAAAATGAAGACTTTCCCCTTCAAGGGAATTAAATTTATTTTTTTGCACCTAAAAAACTGCTTTTCATGTTTGCAACATCTGCTCTTTACATACTTGCATGGTCAAAATACACAAACCAGACTTACTCTCATGACCAAGCTATATTTGCATAATATAATTTTTTCTCATGGAAAAGGGCTATGACTATAAGTATGTTGTGGCAAACACAAACTCAGTGCTGATAATCCTGTCACACATGCACTAGGAACACCTATCCAACACTCAATGTACAACAAACCACAAACAGAGACTTCCTGTTTCTACACTGATATTGTTTGAAGATACTGAAGCAGAGAGATAATACAGAAATGCACAGTGCTGTGCAGGTCTATGGATGTACATGGCTGCATCACTGGCCTTTAACTGAGATCAGCTTTTACTGGTAGAGCTGGAGGCAAAGCTATTGGGATGGTAAGGACGACAAGTTGTGAAATGTCGCAAGCTCTTCTCTGAAAACTGTCTCTACTAATAAATCCTAACATACTTGGTAAGTTCCAAGGGCATTGAAACTTGTTTGCTAGAGTGGCACCTGGCATTTGGCCCATGCCAAACAGCAGTTTCCCAAATTATTGCTGGGCTTTGCTTATTCTCAATAAGCAGTTTGCATGCAGCACCCTCTTTCAGAATCTAACAGAATAAACCAGCATAGGCATGGGAAATCCTTTGCCAGTTGGCATCAGTATCTGGGAACGTTCCTGCACACATTATATTTACTACCATGAGATGTAGCTGGAATGCCTGATGCATTGGATGTGTTAATGAGGAACTGCAGTCCTCTTGGTCCCTTGACACTCCTGCACCTGTTTAATGCAAGCATTGTGGATCATAAAAGATAAACTGTAAAGAAAATAAGGCAGAGAAATGAAATTATTTCTGAACTATTTGGCTTGCACTGTTTAATAAACTCAGTTTTGGAGTATCTGCTTTGGTGCTCATTTTCTGACCAGAAGGATGTAAACATAAAATCCAGGCTCTTCAGGAACACATGTCATAAGACATTAAGGAGGCAACTGGACAAATGCCAAAAAAATATCTATAGGACTCCAACAGATATGCCAAATAGTAAACATCACACTTGCTAGTCACAGTCCCTTGAGCCATCATGTAATTGGGCTGCAAAATTGTGTGCCAGTGCTAAAGGCTGTGCCCACTTCCTCAGCTATCACCAGGCAGCAAAAGGAGGGAAATTTGTCTTATGTTCTCCCCATACTGGACTATTGCTGAGCTCTAAATTATCACCTATTGACAAGGTGGGTCATGTCTAACAGCTACAGGGGCTGGTGCTTGACATTGGAAGCTCTGTCTCAATTCAGAGTTATACAGAAATGATGGTTACCACAGGAGGAAATATTATTGTTAGACACACAGTTTTTCCCTTCTTCCTCTGAGGAAAAGATGAGAGGCTGGGTGGGGTATGCCAGGGGAGAGATTTGGTCTGCCAGCAGTCAGGCTTACTGTGCCTGTTTAGAAGATCCTGAGGGCTACTCCTATTCACTCCCAAAAAAGGTCAGGTTCAGTCACTTGCTGTTTGGGTCTAATTCCCATCAGCATTGTAGCACAAAGGTCCCAATTCCCCACCACTCTGGCTTTAACAGACCATGGTCAAGAACCATATTCTTGATAATGATGAGGCACAACTTTGTCCTACCATAACTTCGCCCCCTCCCTTGTTACAGTAGAAACTCTGAGATGTGAATCTGGGAATGAAATACATTACTAAGCAAGTAGAGGAAGTGAATGGAATACAACGTCTGTGTTTCATTTCAGAGTTGCAGTTAATTATGATGACACCTGTAGAGTACATCAATGATCTATAGAAGAATGTTTTACAAGTATGATTAAGACTTGGTAATATGAGGCCACTTGACAATAATCACTGGGAATGATGTGCATAGAGCTGGGCTGAGTCTATGATGTATTTCCAAGGGACTAGAAAGCACTGATATCATAGACTTAAGCATTAAAATCTACATGGTTCTATTAATTCCCAAGAGAAAAAAAAAAAAAGGATAAAATGTTGCAATTAGAATGCTTTTCCCTAAAAAGTATGCAAGACCACCATTTAGATATGATAGTAAAATGAGGAGACATTGATTTATATGGAGGTTTTATCACTTTGAGCTAGCTGTGCACAAATCATCATGATTCTCCTATAAAATGTCAAAAGCTAGTACTATCTCTGAGGTAAAAACTATCTTAATGCCATGTAAGAAACCAGGATAAATTTAGGTTTCTCAATACAACAGCAATTGTATTAAGCATACAGGAAAATTTGTAAAGCATTTCTCTGATGGAGTGTTGGAAGCACTAATTTGTATGAAGACTATTCATTACTAATTTGTATGAAGATTATGCATAGGTCTCTGTTCCTTCTTTCTTTCTTGTGAGGCTAAGGCAAAACCTATTGTTGAAAAGATGCTTTCAAGAGAGTAAGGCAATATCCTAGGTAAGGAAATCCCTCAAAAATCACCTGGTCAGGTGCACTCTAACCTTGACAAATGGGTTTTTTAGCCTTTATTTACTTTTTTTCATAGCACGGAAAATCTGAGATCTGATATTGTACCGTGTTTGTGGTAAAAGTGATGGAGGAATTTGTGTCTTGGTTTCCTGACAGATCAGACTGACAGAGCAGAAAAAGCAGAAGAGAACTGGGAAGGCAAGTACCGACATGCCACAGCTGAAGTGTCAGGTTTCAACTCCCTGGATGTGTTAAGACAGCACACACCTACCAGCCTTCACGATTGTTTGAAATCTATGCCTTTAAATGCTGTGGGCATTTAGGGAACATCAGTTTGCCTGTGCCAGTGAATCCTATGCTGTCTTCAGAATTCTGAGAAAAAAATCCAGTGGGTGCGGAGCTCATTGGCGCTTCTGAAAAAAGACACTGGTTTTGAACGCTACCTGATGTAGGGTTTAAACTGGAGCAGTCTGGCCAGATGACTGCAGATGACAGACAGGACAGACTATTGCAGTAGTATTATATATCCACAATACTATTCTGGATACAGACTGTGCTATCGTAAGTGCAAAGTCACTCAATCCCGTGCAAAACAGCAAACAGAGTGAGTGTAATAAGGGTACCTGAATTATGTTTTTCTCTGATGCTACATTGCTGAGTGGAAAATGGAGTAGTCATTTAATTTTATAAATTTCAGCTTTCCCTCATGCGACTGTGCTATGTTTTCCTTTGTAAAGCACTATGAGTCTTTAAATAAAAAGGACTACATAATGGTCATTTCCCCCTCATAATGTCAGACTCATGTCAAAGATAACCTGAGATTAGTAAAATTGTTGGGCTTTTCTCTGTACAATGAATGAATCACTGATGAGTTTTTATAAATGTTTGGTTATGCCTAGAAGAGCATGATATATATTTAGTCATCATAATTAGAATGGAATGCAAGTTGAAATATTGGGCACCTGTGTTTATGAGAAACACAGACATTGCCATATGCATCCCTGAGCACAGTTATGTTTCTGTTACAGGAATATTGGGTCTGGGAAGAAGCATTGTCGTAACATCTGCACTTATAAAAGCTGGACTGAAAGCTCTGATTTATTCCAGCATTTACTTCTTAAACTTAGGCCATAATAAAGCTGTGCTGGCTAGGTTAATAGGGTTTATCTCTAAGATCTCTCTATAAATACTAAAGAAAAAGAAGTCCTACATAGGGTGATAGATAAAGTGATTTTGGCTACTTTTACCTTTCAGTGATTGCAGAAGAAATCTCTGGCTTCTAAGGTTTTTACCAGGCTTTAATTCCATGATGATTTAAATTGAGGTAAGTTGAAAATGCAGGTTAATCATCTCCTCTTCCTCCTCTGTTCTCGCTATAATGCTTGTCTGAGTGGTGAACTTGTTCAATCAGTGAAACTGGCAGACAACTATCCTTACAGGAAAAAATAAAGAAAAAATAAAATAGCAATGCAAAGTAGCTTTCCATAAGTTTAATGAGCCCTGTATTGGCTCATTTTGTGAGAGGAACTGAGTACTTAGGCTGGCCCAAGAGATGGAGCAAGAGTGTTTGTCTGGTGACAGGAAGACAGAGCTGTGACTAAGGACAAGATCATGGCAATGTTAACTTAGATCTGAGTCCTGCTAGAAACATCTGGATTTAGCTAGAAAACAGAGATTATACAATGAAATTGAAAAAAAAAAAAAAAAGATATAGGAGATTCAGGAGCTGTAGATCTGTACAGAATTTCAGGCCTGGTTTTGGACTTGGCTGAGGTCTCTTCATGTGTTTACAGGCAAAGATAGACTTTATTCCACAGCTAGCTACTTCATTGCAAAGAAAGAGCAGAGTGAGTTCAAAATATTGCCATATTGGTATGGGAGCTCCGTCTAATTAATTCCCTTGGTACTACAGGATAATTTTCCATTGCATTCTCAACAGTATTGTGTTCCATCATGAATTTTAAATCATCTATTTCTTTGGGTGTTTGTTTTTTGTAAGAAAAGTATTCCACAGCTCCAAATCACTGCTGATGGAAATCCTTTGAATAATTTTTGATTTTCCTCAATTTATTCTTAATTTCACTATTTACTACTGCATCAAAAGCAGCAGGCATATTGATGGGAGAACCTTTTGCAAGCCTTCATCTTATCTAGAGGGAATGATAGCATGCAAATCTAACTAATTAATAAATCAAGCTACAAATCTGGATTGGCCAACATAGTGTTCCTTGGTAACCAGCTCTCAAGAGCAAGCAAGCTCTGCAGCTGGAAAGGTGTGTAAGCTTCCCATAGCAGAGCTGCAAGATTTTAGTAATGTGAGCCGTGCCTGAAGTCCAGGCTGCTCAGGGCTTCCATGTCAGGTCATGTCTGGAGGAGGTCAGATGGCTGGCAGGCTGGAGATGAGGCAAAGACTGAACTTTAACCTGGAGGCTTGAACTCCAACCCACGCAAGCAAGTTGAGCCACCTGGAACAGTGAACTGAAGCCACAATCAGTCAGACATAAAAAAGTAAAACTGCAAATGACTTCTGGATGAGAGGAAGAGTTTGAAAAGCTGTTACCTGCAAACTATCCTCAAGGGTAAGGACTGATAGACACTTGCAAGCTGCAACTGTGTCGATAAAGTACCTCTGTGGATAGTTCATCAGCTTCAATTTACTCAGCAGATAATAATTTAAAACTTTCCCTATTTGCAAGAATAAGAAGCACAACCATTATCTCACTAAATTATGTTTTTACTGGATCACTTTCAATTAACCCCTTTCTCAACAAGTCCATTTCATTTTGCAAGTATCATTAATACTCCTTAGTGTGTATGTTATGGAATGTGAGAGAAGAAAGAGAACAAGCAGCTCCAAAGCTCACCTCAGCAAAGCTTTGAGTAATTTCTAGTAATGGTTTACACTGCTATAGTGCTTTTATCATGAGGGACGTCAAAGCCATTTAAGAAAGTTGGGAGAGAAAATGACATCACCTATCACCAAAATGCAGCCACTTCTGAGGAAAAACACTCAAGCTGTCAAGTGGCAAAGAGAAGAATGATGGCAATCCCTATGAATAATGCTTTCTGCTAGAAGAAGGACAAATTAATGGAAACTAAGGTACAGTATCCCATCATAAACACCATTTAAAACACCATTGTTAGCATTTGTATATCTATGGGAAAAGTTCCATTAGTATTTAAGAACCACAGAACACTAAGGGTTTTTCTTGATTTTATTTTCAAATTGAAAAATTACATACCTGGCAGCACAATGTCTCATATCAAATACTGGAGACTTTTTATTAACCTGGAGTGAAAATTATTATTATTTAATACTGCAGAACTACATCATGCAAACCCCTTAAATTTCACTGCAAGTTTGCATCTAACTACTGACCCATGTTGTGACATCTGAAAAAAATCATAGACTGAGGCAACATAATAATAATGTTACTTGGCACTTTACATCTTTAAAGAACTATGGAAATGTTAATTAATTTCCACAACAGCCTAGGGAGTAAATATTTTCATACTGATTTTACAGATTAAGGGGATGAAACATAATGTGCGGACATGACTTCTCCAAGGCAATCTATCAAATAAGTGTCAGATGTGGGGCTGCAACGCAAAGATTCATCAAGCCTTTAAACAATGGTGCCTGGGGCAGCCACTTATTCATTTATTAAAAGAAGCTTAAATCATTTATAGATTCTCTTTAATATGTTATTGTACTGTGTATTGATTATTTACAGTAGAAGCTGATGATAAGAATTTGCTTTGTTCCATTTTTACAATTAAATTCTTTATTTTTCATCTTCAACTTCAGTGTTATTTTCCATAAAATTAAGTGCACTCCAATCCAGACATCAAGTAGGTTAAAAAATGCCCAGAGGAGATCAGGGTTGCATCTTGTAGCAGAATGCATGTGTCAGAATTGGTGTGTAAAATTTGTCTTTCTTTCCACTGTTTAGCAGGTTCTTTTCTTAATGATACTTCATTTTTATAAGAATAAATCTTATCCTTTCAGTTGCTGCTTTGCTTTTATTTTATTTTGGTTTGTAAAAATAGAGAAAAAAGTTCAGATGCATCTTTTTAAAAAAATGTATTATTATCCTAAGTCTCCTGTACCCAAGAGCTTTAGGATCTTTTGCAAAGCTTTTTAGTACTCAAAAACAAAGGCTCATAAATTCAGATGTTGGTAACTTGTCCAACAGATCAACTGAATGGCCAAAATGCGAAGTATCTAATCAAATAACAAACCTTATTCACCAAAGCAATACGTCTGAAGATTCATGTTGAATACAAGGACTGGAAAACAGATGAGACAGTCATGCTACCTTAATGCACAGAATATTTAGTTTGATAAAAGGTGTTAGTCTGGGACAGTCAAAGAACAAATCCCAAAGCTGAGGAGACCTCTTCTTCCTGTGCTTGATCTTCTTTCCTAAGCATCTGAGGTCTGGTCTAACAGAACTAACAAATTATGTTTTCCTCATACTACTTTACAGCATCACACTGCACATCTATGAAAACACACTTTATAATACAAAAAGTCAAAGGATCCACTTCCAAAATAAACACTATTCTTTCCAGTCAGTGTCCCAGTTTTGTCAGTCTTAAGTCCCTGAATATACTCGAGAGCCAAGAGAGTAGAATTCTCCTGGCAGCACTAGTCCCATACAAAATCAGACTGTTTCATTTTCTCTTATTCAGAAAAGAAGCTTTTCGGCATCATTCTGCAGAGCATTCCCCCGGCTGTGCCTAAATAGTGCATTTCATTTCCAGAACAAGAATTCATTTTAATCACTATTTGAAGAGCCAACTGAATTGAAAGCTATATATTTTCCTATGTAACAGAAATAAAGCATTTCTGTAAAATCCTTTGGAATGAATTCTGATAGGAATCTGATTATGAGTCCCACTCTACATTTTATAGAACTCTGTGTATATTTTAATTCTCTTATAGCTACAAACAGAGAGTAGTGTGTTCTTTCCACTAACTCATGGCAAATAATAGTGCCAGGTGCCTTGGTTTGTTGGCATGGTACTTGGGAAGGTGACCAAGACTCTAACATGCAACCAGGGTGCATTCAAAGGGTGCTCCTATGCAAAAAGGAGAAAGAAGTAATAAAAACAAAAAGGAGGGCAGCGAGAAGACTGATACTGTTTGGGTTTACCCTTTTAAAAGCTGATGAGTTCTTGAGTCCAAATGTAGTCAAGCCAGAGGGCAGAAATCATCTTCTAAATCCAACGTAATCCAGGAGAAAAACATTGGTAAGTGGTTTAATTCATCTCAGCAACTGATCTCTTGAGGTGTTATGTGACTTACTCATCCTTTTCCCCCAGGAACATGTAGTAACTCTTTTATAGGACTAGATGATTGGAATCTGAGACCAGTCTAGAAATCCCATGCTCTTTAGGCTAGTGTTACTACATCTACACCTAACTACTCCCTAATAAACTGAGGGAGAACATGCAAACACTTCTCTTGGAAGATAATGTTGCTGGACCACCAAAACACTAAGCTGATGCTAAGCCCGTGACAGCTTACCTTCATTTTTTTAAGATAACGAGCTGCACTGAATCTTTAACATCCAGATGAAAGCTTTTTTTTTTTTTTTTTTAAGAGCAAACCTAAAATTTAGATTCTTCTCTATTTTCCTCAAACACTGCTGATATTTATTATAACAACCTCCCATTCTGTGTTGAGCACATGAAATACTATCTGCACAATCTGGATGATTTCATAGCCACAGCAGTTCCAGAAGGATGAATATAGTGACAGCAAATATCTGCTAAAGAAGCTTTCTGTGCCTTTAGCAGTCATTAAGTCAGTGGAGGGAGCTTTGCACTGACCTGTTTCTGCATCCTCCTAGTAGGGTTCCTGCTTTTCAGCAGACTTTATGTAAAGAACTTGTGTTCTCCCCACTAATACTCACCCATATAGGAATACTGCCTCCTGTGTGCCTGTTCTGCTGCACAGGTATATAACCAGAAAGCTTATATAAGGCTCATAGCCTACCCCATAATTCCCTGTAGTTAAAAAGACACAATTCAATCCATGCACTTGAAGTAATATAAGGAATTATGCACTGTCATTTTTATGCTTAGAGGAACCTTTACAATGCAACATTGCCTAAATTCTGTCATTGTAAAGCTTTCTTCAGGCATTCTTGTACATGAAGGGATGACAATACTGACTTCATGAGCTGTTGAGGGTCTATCTGGTTTTGTGAAAACTCTGAGCATCATGGAACTAGATAAATCTAGGGCTGAGGAAGCTGGCACAGCCTGCATTTGCTTGAACTACAGATCTTGCTAAAAATGGCTACCAAGAAATTATTGCAGCTGGTCACCAACTCCGTAGCACATGATTCAAATTAATCCTGCTCACTGAGACTTCTGTAGGAAACTCAGCTCCTAAATAGGCCTGTTCTTGTCTCCCTCTTAAAACATAGTTGTCCATTTTTCCTCCACCCTCACTGGAAGCAAGGATTACTGAGGCAGCAGCATGAAAATTTGGGTTTTCTTTTCTCCTCTGACTTTGTGTGTCTCAAAGTCCATAATATAAGTTTTCTGGGAGAAGAAATCCAAGACCTTAATCAACTATGGCTCCTCTGTTAACAAACATGCAGAGGAGTGTTTGCTCTGAGATCCTCTACAAATGCTCTCTTCCACAGATCTTCTCCTTGCAGTGTCTGTTCAGTTCAATACTCTTTTTCTCACCGTCCACTATGGTATGGGTATGTATTCTTTGCTGTATAAAAAGCTATCATTTTTCACCTTTGTACTGGGTACTCTTCATGAAAATATCATGTAATGAACTCTGGGAATCCACAGGATGAGATGGTACAAAGGTATATCAGTCTCGATAAAGAGAACTCTCTCAATGTTCTTTGGATGCTTGAGGTTTTTATATTTAATCAAACGAATTCATCAGAACTGGAAACAGTTGTTTTTTTCATTGTTGTTTGTTTTACTTTGTGCTTTTCTAAAGGTTTGTTTTAAAGAAAGTCAGAGCATTAGTCACTGCTGTCAGCTTCTGTCATTGTTCCCCTGTGACTGGATCTGAAGGCCTGTGTGCAGTGTCATACCTATCTCTGTCCTAAACATGCATCAGTGGTTACCTGAAAGGCTGTGGATGAGAAACTGCCATCATCCCTTGAGTAATTGTAACAAGGAAGGAGGACATTGTGTGCACTGATTTGACAAAGGATTAACCTGTTTCCTCTACTGTAAAGTTGTAATGGGCTCATTCATTACTCACAGAGCTTCGTGACATGTCACATGTTAGGGAATGATGCTTCTAGTTCATTCCAGGAGGTGAACGGCTAGGAAAGAAGGGGTGGGAGACAGACAGGAGCACTGGAGGAGGAAGGCTAAGTTAGATAATTATATCAATACTGATATAAACTGGGATAACAATTAACTGATTTGAAGCAGTGTTTTAGGGCTTTCAGAGTGCTATAAAAACGTTAATTAACCTTCACAATTACCATTCATTTGGGTAGCTAAATATCTACCAGTACATTGTAATTTGCCTAAGATACCCACACACTTTGAGACAGTAAGCAGGGAAAAAAAGTAGATCTCTGGTTCTGATGTGTATGTGTGTTGGAAAAATAAGGCTGTGCAAAAGTCATCCAACCCCATCCTATACATCTTCACTGTGCTGTAAACAGTTGTTGTTTCAGGGGCTGGAGTCAGCACAGAATGGATATCACAAGCAGTGGTGATCTGATGCTGGCTTGGACAGTCAGCACCTGAATGCATTGTCTCCCCTCTAGCACAGGCATCCAACACTTGTAATTGCCCACGCTCCACTCTGTCAGCTTCCCTGTATTAGGAGGCTGGCCCATTTCCCTCTGCTTAAAATTTAATCAGAGATTTTACTGCTCATCAACAGCTTAATGGGAGCAGTTAGAACTCTAAAACTTTGCATATTTTGGCTTAATTACCACTAACAGACAGATGCCACTTTCAAACACTCTCCTTCCCATCCCTTGCTCCCTGAAGCTGCTCAAACCTGAAACATTAATTCATTGGTTAAATAACTGATAAGTGGCAAAATGATTAGGGATTAATGGAAAGACAGAAATCTCCTTATTTCTCTTTGATGTTTTAATTTTGGTTATCTCTGCTGAATTGCAGCCTATACCTCCCATTTGACAAGATAACAACTCCTCTTATCCCTGCTCTAAAGCAATAGGTAAATGGAGACAGTAACATAGAACTGTATAGGTCTTGAAGTGTCAGGGCCTACTGCTCCCCTGTGTGATTCAGGTGCATAAGCACCAACCTGTAACCCCAGAATTCAAATGTAATAAGGGAACAGCCCTGGTTGCCTTTTCTCTAGATAGACTGTTTCCATTAGTTTCTTTTTCAGGGTCTGAGTTTCTCCTTTGATAGGGGGTGGAGCAGCAAACAGCTGTTTTAAATACAGGAGAAAATGTCACAGTGATCCAGGACCAGCAATTAAAATGCACATGAACGATGATGGCTGTTCCTGGGACAAAGGAGCTGTATTCATTTGGGCCAAACCTATTACCAGTGTTCTACTCTAGTCACTTCCCATTGGCTCCAGGAAACCACATCGTAAGAGCACTTCAGTGGGCTGAAACAATAATGAAACCAGTACATTGAAAGGGAAGCCCAATGCTCCACTTTTTTCAGTTCTTCTGAATGGAGTACTGTCTGCACTCCTTTTTATTTCATGGAACTATCCCTTGAAATGAAAGGAGAAGAAATGATCTTCCTGCAGATCAGAATATTCTGATTAAGGATTAAACCTTTTGGAAGGCAGAACCTAGGACATTGTTTGTTGGCACTTATTTATAAGATAGCTTGTGAGGTTAATCTAAATCTTAGATTGAATGTATGCATCGATATCTGCTTTGTTTTCAAAACAGCAGTCAGTTTTGAATAGAGAAAATTCTAGTGAATTTATAGGAAAAATACTAAGCAAAAAGACATTTCTATAGTAGCACATGGTTGGATGCATGAGAAAACTGCAGACTTAGAATTTATCAGTGTCTACTGAAAATTTGTCTTTGTTTTCTAGAAACCAAGGTTCAAATTTTTAATGATTTTTAAAGAAATAATACCAGTTAGATGAGCAGATTATTTTAAGTTCATAAACTCCCTTGGGAAGTAAGGAAAAAAGCCACCAAAACCTGAATAAAAACCCAATCATGAAATCAAGCAGAAATTTGAATAAAATATCACACTCTAAACCTGATTCCCAATCTATGTGAGTTTACAAAAAAATTTTGTCTTGCAACACTCTCTGAGAGGGCAGAGAATGCAGCTTGTTCTGTCTCTTCTGCCTGACATTTTACATATGCTGAAGAGAATAGACAACAGAAGTTCAAGATTAACAGCTCATGAAGAGCTCATTACTACATTGCCAGACAGATCCTGGATTCCACCATGAAAGCTTTGTTTCACCTGACTAACTCAAGAGAGAAGATACTGCTTGCATCTTGCCAGTGAAGCAAAAGTGGCTTTCAGCACTTGTTCACCCGCCTGATTTAAGGGAGACTTTGATGGCAGGGCAGTCTAAAACAGGAACAGCCCTGATGCTGTTGTATGTTGACGTATAAGCAACAATGAGTTAGCAAATAGAGGTCCAGTAGATGCTCAAGATTGCAGCAAAATCCTAGGTTTTGTAAGGTTAATAAATTTGTACACTTCAAATTGTTTTCACTGTGCAGCCCTTTAACCCCTCTCTTATTCACCCACCTCCCATTTCCACAGGGCTTTGAATAGGGCTGCTGACAGCTCCCAGACTTTAGAGACACTCCAAGACTGTCCCTAGCTTTGTCGGAGTCAGCATAAATTTGACAGAAATTAAAAAAAAACAGCCACATTTTTGGATGCTGTATTCCCAGTAATGATTGAATATAGAAGAGGATCTCAGTATTTTTAACTTCTAATAGATTGGGATTTGTGAGGAGTGCCTAAGGTTTACGCCAATAATAGTTAAAAGCTATTTTGTCTCTGTTTTCCTACTTTTCTGGATTTCTTCCTGCCCATTGCAAACATATTTTTAGAAGCAGTAAGACAATCTTTATTCCTTACTCACTGTGGCAACTGGTGGCTACAGAAAGTGCGCCTTTAAAGCTTTCTTTGCAAAACATGGTAAGGCTTAGTAGAAGTGTAGTAGGATTCCGTGGATTTCAGAGCACAATATTTCTGTTGCATACTTATGGCTTCTGACTTGGCAAAGTATGTAATTTGTCTTTTTATGCAGAGAAGAGATTGGGTTTGTTCTTTGAGTGATCAAGAAATCTGTGTTCATCTTGTATGGTCACAGACTTATTGCGTGACCTTGACCAGGGTATTTAATATACCACTCCTTCATCCCTGTTTGTAATGGGAGACATTTCCCCACCTTTCATGGGAGACCCTTTCCCTTTGCTGAAAAGCTAGACTTGTTAATGAATGTGAAGCTTTCTACGACTACAATGATAAAAGCACTTAAAATGTCACGATATATTTATATACCTATCTAACTGACATTGTGTAAAAACATCCATTGATAGAAAGGACAGAGATAAGTGTGAGCATCTCAGCAGACTGTAACATCACAAACAGTTATTCATTTCCAAATATTTCATCTCCAGAATATTCTCCCTTCAAGGAACAATAGAGCTTGTGAATTCTGCAGCAATTACTTGTTCTTTTGCAAAGCATTCTTGAGAGGTTTATTTTTAGATATGGGAATTAAATGACTCAATTTTCCCTCTTGTTGTCTCCTATCTCAGCAAGCAATAAAATGTCAGCACTGTGGTAGGTAATGGGAAGGAAAAACACCTCTATTGACTGAATAGAGTTATAGCTGAATATTTTCATGAACATTCTACTGGTGCCTTAAGCACAAAAAACACTGCAGGTAAAAGATATCAGAGATAATAAAAAATGAACTGAATATAAATAAAATCATTCATCAGGTGGCAAAATACTCCCATTCAGAAAGGAGAGTTCTTTAGACTTCAGCTAGTTACTGCACTTCTTTTTTTAATATTACTTTTGACAGGCTCAGAGAGAAAACAAATGCAATGTCCAACAAAAAATAAGTAATCTACCTTTGTCACTGAACTTAAATCATGAAGCAAAGTGCTTGAAAGATTGTTATACTATAGGTTTCCCAATTTAGGTAAGGAATATAATTAGAATTAAAGAGATGAACTGTAGCTCATGTTCTGAGTGTTTTGGTTGGAATACTGGAAAGATCATCAGAACATTTATGACTTTTTTAAATAAAACCACAGTTTCTGTAACCTAGTATTGTGGTTTAAACCCAGCCACCAACTATGCCCCACGCAGCTGTTTGCTCACTGCCTCCTGGTGGGATGAAAGAGAGAACTGGAAGAGTAAAAGTGTAAAAACTCATGGACTGAGATAAAGAAATTTCAATAGATAAAGCCAATCCATGCACACAAACAAAGCAAAACAAGTAATTCATTCACTACTTCCCATGTGCAGGCATGCCCAGGACAGCAGAGCTCCACCACTCATAATGGTTACTGAGAAAACAAACACCGTCACTCTGAAAGTCCCTTCCTTCTTCTTGTCCCCCCAGCTTTATAAGCTGAGCATGATACCATATGGTCTGTAATATGCCTTTGGCCAGTTGGGGTCAGCTGCCCTGCCTGTACTCCCTCCAAACTCCTTGTGCACCCCCAGCCTCCTCAGTGGTGGGGTGAGAAGAAGAAAAGGCCTTGAGTCTGTGTAAGCACTGCTCAGCAGTAACAAAAAACATCCCTCTACTATCCACTCTATTTCCAGCACAAATCAAAAACAGTTTAATAGCAGCTACCATAAAAAAATTAACTCTAACCCAGCCAAACCAGCACACCAAGTCAGACTATTTGTGCCTCTAAGTAGTGTGGCGAGGCTGAAAAGGTAGGTTCACCTTGCAATTGGAAAGAGGTCTTATCTAGAAACTAACTTGTGCATCTGGATCCAAATGCAAGTGCCTAATGGTAAAAAAATCAAGTGTTGGCACCCACTACTCCTATCGTCTTCGTAAACCTCTCACCCTAACCAACTTCTCACTGACCCATAGCTTCTGCTTTTTTATATATAAAGGATGCTAGACTTTTGTTATATAAAATTATCCTGATGCCCTGCTTTTGTTGAGTCTGGCTTCTCCTTAGGACCTTCTCATCTACTCTTTCTGATGCTCTTTTCCATCTGCCTGTGGAATCAGCCACAAAAAAAGCAGCAAAACTCCCTCTATCATTTTCCCAGAGAGTTGTGTCCTTTCTCTGCCTAGTTCTCAGCTCCCAAACCACTTCAAAGAACTCACAGCATCTTGCAGGAACTCCCAGCTAGTCACATATATTTTTCATCATATCTGCAAGCCCTTTAATTTGACCATATAGGTCACAGGTCTAGTCTCCCTTTAAAAATTACCTAGATGTAGAGCACATTCTGTCCTTAGAGTCTGAGGGCTGATGAGGTATGTCAACAGCTTTGAAATTTCTTGTCTAAAAGCCTGACCTAACCTTTTCAATTTTTTTCATGTAGCAGCTGAGGTACATTTTAGAGATCAGAATAGAGCTTGCTGTATGCCTGATGACATATATACTATAAACATGTTTAATATAGTATATATGTTATGTATATTTCTTTTTTTTTTTATCAGGTTGTTTGATGAAGATGAGAAACAATTTCTAAAGAAAATATAAAATTCAGGAATTTCCTATGCGGCATAGCTGATGCCACTAAGTAATTTTTTTCCCCAAAGGCTGCTGGATGGCTCCATTGAACTCAGCTGGGTTCCATGTTCATGTTCAAAAGAGTAAGAAAAAATAGCTGGGAGGAATCACCAAAGATTGCCTAGTGAGTTAATAAGGATCCTGATCACATAGCAAGGATGATAAGGGGTAAGGGTGCTGTGCAATCTGCACAGCTTCTGCCTTCCAACTGAGTTGTACTCATGGAGTGTATAATTAACTGTTACTGTTCATTTATTTGTGCAAATCAATGAATTTGCAAGTGTGTGCCACCCATTGACAATCTAACAATTGACACAAGACAGAAAAGAAAAAATTTCCTTCTGAATAGAAAAAGGAACTCCATCTCATTTTTTATTCTTTCAGCTCTGCCTACACTTGCTTGCTCCAGTCTTCCTAGACTGCACCACCTTTCAGTACATGCCTGGCTACTCGAGGACATACTTATTCAGTGAACTATATTCAAGATTTCTTTGATTTTGTTTTGGGGTTTTGTTGGTTGGTTGTGGGTGGGGTTTTTTGTTTGTTTGGTTTGGTTTTGGGGGTTTTTGTTGACATTGGTTTTTTTTAAAGAAGCCAAAAGACTTCCTTAGTTAATTGAGGAGGATAGAGGGAGAGAAGTTGGACAAAAAAAGGTCTTTTCTTCATTTTTAGCAAAGACCATTGAATCTTGTTGCCATTGGCTTCTTGCCGAGGCCTTCTTCTCAACCCAGGAGAGGAAGGAACACATGCTTAACTTGGGTTTAGGTCTTTGAAATTAAAGCCAATCAGTACTTTTTCACATATAAATTCTGTGTCATACTGAAGTGTATACTGCCATTTCCATTAACAGGCATATTTGGTGTGAAAATTTTTCTTAACATTTTGGTGTTTTGGTTTTTTAAACTCTGATAAATGGGAAACACAGAATGAAGGTACACTTGCACCAGGTTGATTTGGGGATTCTCTATAGGTAGCTGAGACTCCCTGTGTTGATCCAATTCCAATATTTACAACACAGAAAAGTTTTCTAGGGAATTGGAAAACATAAGGAAATATTAAGAAAAATGGAAAATTTTAAACTGAAAAAAATCAATATAGCTAAAGCAATACTTGAGTATAATTGAAGCCTTGCTACTGAGTCAAAAACCATTTTTATTGAAAATGCTTTATATCTCCATTTAAAATCCATAACTCTTATTAAGTTTAATTACTTTTCTCTGCAGTTAAGGGCTCTTTAGTTTCTGCTCCTGATTCACCAATGTATTAATCCAGTTTCATGCCAGCACAACTGCATTGAAATTGATAATATTATAGCAGCAATGAAGCAACATAGTGTTGTCCGATAATCTGCCAATTCAAAAACTACAGCAGCAATGATTTATTTTGCTCTTATTTCTGGTAAACTAAGCAGTAGAAAGATGAAACCCCTCAAGCTTAGCCTGAGTCTCTGAAATTGCCACAAAAAGCTACAATACCTTGAAATCTGAGCAGGGAAGATGGTGTTCATCTTATATAGATAAAGTGCCTTACATCCAAAAATAACTAAATGTACTAAACAACTTTCCATGCTATCTAGAGAAATATTTTTACCTGTCACTGAAGAAGAGTGTACAAAACCACCATTTTACAGCTTTGAACAAGAAGGTGAAATTCAGCCTAGTGTTTGCAACTGGCATAAAGCCTACACACATCTGACATTGCCAGAACGGGGCCCCAGACCTTCTTCTTGCCTTTTGCAAAGGGCTGCATTTCTCTCAAAGTAACACAGAACATACGTGAGTGGAATGGAGATAACATTTGAGTAGACTGGATAAATACCTGAAATGGTATTTGCCCAGATTGCCTGGCTGAACAGATGGGGAAGTTTGAGATCCTTAGGGCACCAAGTAGAGTGCGTAGCAGGGACAACTATCCTGAACTTCAGGAGACTGTTGATGAGTGGTATTTTATAGGATTTGGTATTGGGACCGACACTGTTTATCATCTTGTGGTGTGGAGAGTGGGGCTGAGAACATCCTCAAATGAGCAAGTTTGCCAAGGACACCAATCTCTGTGGTGTAATTGATGAGTTATAAGGAAGGGATGCCATGCAGAGACACACTGACAGGCTTGACAGGCCTGTGCAAACTTCATGAAGTTCCACAAGGCCAAGTGCAAGATCCTGCACATGGGTCAGGGCAATTCCATTCACAAATAGAGGCTTAGCAGAGAATGGATTGAAAGTAGCCCCAAGGAGAAGAAACTGGTGATGTTGGCAGATGAGAAGTTCAACATCAATGGTCAATGTACATTTGAAGCCCAGAAGACCAAACGCATCCTCGGCTGATTTGAAAGAAGAGCGGTGAGCAGGTACAGCAAGGTGATTCTGCCCCTCTGCTTTCATGAGACCCCACCTGGAATACTGGGGCTGTTGAAGAACCTTTTCCAAGGGCATGGTGATAAGGGTTAATGTTTTCCAACTGAAAAATGGCAGGTTTAGATTAGATATTAGGAAGAAATTCTTTACTATGAGGGTGTTAAGGCCCTGGAACAGGTTGCCCAGAGGAGTTGTTTATGCCCCATTCCTGGAAGTGTTCAAGAATGGGTTGTATAGGGCTTTGTGCAATCTATCTAGTCGAAGATGTCCTTGTCCATGGCAGGAGTGTTGGAATGAGATGTTCTTTAGGGTCCCTTCTGACTTAAACCACTCTGTGATTCTATGATTCTGTCCATGTAGAAGGGAATCACCTCACACTTTACCCATGGCTCAGGCTCAGGCCCTGGCTCCAGCCTTGTTCCCAGCTGCATCCTCTGGCCCCACGCTGCTGCCCTGGCTCTGAGCCTTGCTCACATAGCCTCTGCCAGGGGCCTATCCCATTCCCCAGCAGTGCCCAAGACTGCTACATGGACCCGGTGCTCTTTTTTCATTGAAGATTTCAGCCTCCATTACTGAAGAGTGCCACTTCCCCAAGCTGATATAGATTTTAGCAGCTATAGGAAAAAACAACAAATATATTTGGAGTACCTGGGCATAATATGAATAACTATAAGAAGGAAGTACTGAATGAAGCTATGTGTTAGGAAAATAATGTTTTTATTGACATATACAAGCAGAGGTGTTTATGATGCAGGTACTTTTACTCCATACTACATCCACAGGTGCTCTCCTGGGAATTTAATATTTCATTTTTTTCTCAATAGAGCAAGCATAAGGTCTGCTCTGACCTTCTCTACTTTCACATGCATGCTGGTATGAAACTATTAACTCTTAAATTTCCTGTTTTCTGGAGTCTGTTTTTATCTTTCCCTGTTTCATAACAATTTTTTTCTTGCTGAATTCACCTTGTCAATAGCTTTACTTGGTCCAGTGCAAATAATGATCTAAACCCACACCATCTGGAATATTTGTAAAAGGAAAAATTAAATGATTGTATTCCAATATAAAGGATGACCTTCTAACTAAGATTATAAAATGTTTAAATATTAGAGGTAACAAAGAGACGAGCAAGGCTTCTGTGAAAAACTTCAACTGCAAAGTCTTTCTTGCCAGCTTTTCAAATGGCCAGTTGGACACTGTGGTCCTGTGATAATTTCAATTACAGTGCACTGGCATAAAGACAGTTGCTTCCTCTCTTGCTGTTTTTCCATCACTAAGCAGCTCTGAGGATGATTTTTAAAAGGTCACAGTCCAAGAAACATGTTGCAGTTTGGTCAGGTCAATATTTGTGATCACTCTGATCTTGTCTGAAAGTGAACTTCTTGGCCCAAACACTGGAAAATGATTTTGCTATGTCCAGGGAGGCAACTTCCTTATGAGAGCAATCTGACAAGGCAGAGTTTTGGGGTGGAAAACTTTGCTTCCTGTGTCCAGTGAAATCAGTGTGGAAGTTTCTATGTCATGTTTTGATAACTGTCAATGGTGAACTTTTAAGGTCTGTACAGGGAGGGATCTACAGCAGTTAACTGAGGGTTGGGGGAAAGAAAAAAACTCAGCTGTAAGTACATCTGAATCCAAGGACAAAGGTGTGTGTTTCTCAGATGTGAGATAGATTAAAAATAGTGTGTAAATACAAACACATATTGTTGATAAATCCTCTTTCCTGATTTGGACCTCAGGTTCTTTTTCCTTTACAAACCTTTCCTTTTCCTCACATTACTATGCTATCTTAATGAAGCATAGCCTTGACTTCGCCTAGACCCAGACTTCTAATGGATTCTGTTTCTAATTCCCCAGGTATTTTTTTTAAATGACCTTCAATGAACTCCTAGATTAAATGAGTCAGAATTCTCTTCTCCATCCTTAACGTTTTAGTTCTTTCCAAACTATGTACAGTTCCTCTAAATATAGACTATGATCCAACTTGGAGATCACTGTGTAAAGAAGGGCTGCTGTGGCATGTCTGTGTGCACGCATTCATGCATACATCTAGGAAGCTGTGAAATCTCCATGACCTGCAGTGCAACTTTCATATGCTGAAGCACTACTTGCTTTTCTGTGTCAGGCACTTGAGCTTTTGTGTACCGAATCAATCACCTTGTAGCTGGGAGTTATTATAGAGATGTGATGGGCAACTGAGTAAGAGGGAGGATTAGTTCATGAGGCTGCTAGAAATGAAGGTCAAGATTTCTTTCCAAAGATGTACAATTAAATCCAACATTTCTATGGAAGGAGAAACTGTTAAGGGAAGTACCTTTGACATACGTCCTTAGAATACCACTTCCTAGAACACCATATGACTCATGAGTCACTGTTGCAAGAAGCTTTACCCCCCTGCAGACCAATGAGTTTGTTATCAGCTTGCACATCTCCTAAAATGTATTATACTGTATAAAATTAATACACGCTGCCTTTTTTATTATGATTCACAATTGATTCTGGCTTATTTATAGCATCTGAAAGTAAAATGCTGTGGACTGTGTCCTAAATGTAATTACTTCCAAAGGCTTTTATCATTGCACAGAAACTAGCTGTTAGAGAAACTGTGGGTACATTGCCTTCAGGGAAAATATAATCACTTTTTATTCCATTCTAAACCTAATTCTTGGACTATATCCTCATTGTAAATTGAGATGACAGATATGAGGGGAAAGGCTGTCAGAGCAGCTGCCATAATTTGCTGACTTCTAGCAATAAATGTTCACCTGAAACACAGTCTGTAGACTTAAACTGAAAGGGCCATATGAAAAAAAAGGAGGAAACCTGCAGTGATGGTAGAGAGGGGCAATAAATCTCACATGACATAGAAGCAGAAAAACAAAGTAATGACATTTTCTGTAGTGTTCACCCTTTACTTTTCCTATTGATTATTAGGTCTCAACCTCTTATGTAAGTTGCTGCAGTTTTACTATCCTTAATGTGCTACTCATGCATTCACTAAATTGGTTTTCTTATTCGCTTTCACCTCACATCACCTGTAACTAAGCAATAGCTAAACATTTGCATAGATAACCCTGCTTTGCAAACCTTGTCGTGTTACTGGATTGCCACTAATCTGCAATTCTTTCATATATCACATTGGATAATGAGCTCAGTCCAAACTCCGAGTAAGTCCTATAGAGATTACATCCATAAGAAGACAGGTTCTTCAAGGACTATGTTTGGATTCTACCTTGGGGTGGGGCTACTGTTCTGAACTGGATGCAAGATGGTCTGGATACAATTTGGAGAAATCAAAGCTTTTTTCCTTCCCTTTTTTGGGAGGAGAGGGATCAAGA
The DNA here is from genome assembly GCF_003031625.1 of Empidonax traillii. Classification (NCBI taxonomy): domain Eukaryota; kingdom Metazoa; phylum Chordata; class Aves; order Passeriformes; family Tyrannidae; genus Empidonax; species Empidonax traillii. Next base: position 39,713 of record NW_020955595.1, on the reverse strand, counting down.
TTTGTGCTTCTAATTAAGAGATTTGGATCAAGTTTTGCACTATCAGTGTTCTATTTATTTTAATTTGTACATCAGTTGAAATTCACTGGGCAATCCTGATTAGAAAAACAAGCTCTGAGTCAGGAGACAAAAAGTACTGAAAAATAATTATGTTTTGATGTCAGCATTGTTTATCATTTGCAGCACAACATAATCCTATCCACCACAGTGAGGACTACCATCTTGAACATTCCGGAAATGATGCATTTTATTGGCTCCTCAGAGCAGATCATAGTTTTAATCTGATATCTATTTGAGATTAAAAATTACCAATTCCAAGATGAGAATTTACAGAAGTGCATGATCTACTCTGAATCAAGTAGCTTTGTCTAATGAATAATTTCCATGGTATGACAAATGAAGTCTTCCAGACACAGCTGCAAAAATGATGTGACATCAGATTATGCATTTGGTGCTGTGTAGTGAAGCACAAGAAAATGGTTGGAAGGCCCTTTAACAGATGATGGTAAAGAAAGACAGTCCAGTAAACACAGTTAGTACTGCTTTTAAAGTCATATAATACATAAGGAAAACTAGCCAAAATGGATTTATGTCCTGCATGACACTGACTCGAGGGTCTAATAACTAAACTGACTTTATTTCCTTATCACCAGAAAAAAACCTCGATATTCTCTGTAATTCAAAAAAAGGTTCTTGCAAATACTGTTGAAAGCATCAGGTACTGCTTTAATTAGTCCTCCAAACTTTGGCTTTGCTGAATAAATCAGTAAAATGGATATCTTCCTGGTTTTTTGTTTGGGTTGGTTTTGGGTTTTGTTTGTTTGTTTGTTTTGTTTTGCTTTATTAAAATTAATTAAATAAAATGGCACAATGAAGACCTTTTCCCCTCTCCCCCTCTCTACAGTTCTATTACTTTTGTATGTCTAATGCCACTCACATTTGCTATCAGCTGCAACTTTTAGACAACAGCATTCATGACATGTAGGTCAGAAGTTTAATGAACTGAGTTATATCCTTTCCACTATTGCCTAAGACCTATAGAAATGGCAAGTCTGTTTTATAAGCAGACATGTTCTTTATTTTACTTTGCAGACAAGAAACAGGAAAAGATAGAGGTACAGGTCAAAGTCTGTTAACAGTACCACTAAACTCATGCTTTGAATTATAGTAAGACTACCCAACTCATTTAGTTTGCCAGCTAACGCTAATCTGTTTCTCCAAAGATAAAGTCTACATCTTTTTTTTATATATATGCTTTGCAACTAAGGAGCTTATGAAGTACCCTGAATGCCACAAACTATTGTATGAAGTCTGTATTCTTTTACATTGGTTGCTTTTTCAAAATTCCCTTCAAAAAATGTATGTGGGCAAAATTCTACTGTTTCCTGCTCTTTCTCTGACTGTTAATTACAAACACTGTTAGGAAATGGATTCTTATTTACTATGAACTTACATAAAGATAAAAAAAAACCTACTTAATGCCATAAAATAGATCTGTATGTGTTGTTACCATTCCCTTCCTTTTCTATAAGGCTCTTTGACAATGCAAATAAATCCATTTAAATTCTACATTTGACAATTGTCAAGTTGTTTCTTCTATGGCTGAAGAATCCCTAGAGTGAATTATGTTTACAGTCATTGTTCCATTCTTACAGAGAAAGAACAACCCCAAACCTAAATCCTTGGGGAGGAACATGCTTGCAGGGAAGAAAAAGAACCTCTTGTTTTCATCATGCAGGAAAAATACATTGTATAGGAACAGCTTCCTTTTTTTGGAAAAAGAAAAAACAAAATAAATGGAATGAAGTTTGCATTTAGAAAGGTTTATACAGCTTTCAAAACCATGAATATAATTTTTTTCTATTGCATATCTCAGTGTGGTTCTAGGTGATTTTGATGAATCAGAATAATTGTATGCTGCTTCCCATTTTCCTATGTAGCACCTTTGGGATACCGTTATCTTACTCTTCTTCAAAAGTACTCTTTTGAACTCTTTGAGAAATAAAGGAATGCACATTTAGATAAAGGAAAGCTAAGTAAGATTAAAACACTAAGGGGCTAAACTTTTTCCATTCAGTGAATGTATATGTATACATATTAAAAAACAAAACAAATCAAAACCAAAACCAACCTATAAAATGTCTCCTCACCTTATCTCTTTAAAGTAAAGGAAGACCTGCATTTAGAAAAGGATTATGTTTCAAAAGATCTATGCTATATTGTCAGCATGCCCAGCTTTCCCCACCTTATTTGATTCCCCATTTACTGGCATAGTTTTGAAGTTAGGATATTGAAATCAGAGTAGTATTTTATGCATTTCAGTCTGTGCATACAAATCAACTCCTTTTCAACACTTATTCACAATTTACCACCACCACAATTTACAGCCAAAATATGCCCTATTAGGGTTTCATTAGCACTCAACTGCTGTAACCAAGAGTAAAGTCAGATCCCAGCATAAATTATCCTTTGTTTGTCAGAATATAAATGATGTTAATAAGTGTCTTCTCCATAGACATGTTTTAAATCTAAATTCTGTTATATATATATATATATATATATATATATATATATATATAAATATGAAATGTTCATACTGAAATCTGAAAAAAAAAAACATTGATTCACTAAAAAGGACCCTACAATAATATAGGGTAAGCCTGTGACAGATGCCCACAAATGAACTTGACAGATATGTAAAATCTGTGTTTGGGGAGACTAAGAAAAAGTGCAATTGCTGATAACAGATCATAAAACAACAGGAGAAATTATGACTCAAAGATGTCTTCAGAAGATACAAGGCACAAAGAATGTGTATGATCAATGCTACCACTTCCTTTAGAAGAAGATATTTGACAGAATTGGCAAGCTGTAATATTAATGCAAAGATAATGGCTGATTAAGGGGTGGATATAGAAAAGGAAGGATTTTTGCCTTGTACATGAAGCGTGTTTGCTTGAGACATGATAAAAGCATTCATGAGATTAAAACAAAAGGGTCTTGCCACAGTGGGTGCCTATAGATCAGTAAACCAAGATAATATAAATGTGGCCTTTTGTGACTACTAACAAGTCATCTATAGTACAAGACTATGATAACAAGGAATTTCAAATACACAGATAGAGCCTGGGAAGGAAAAATGGCAGGATGGGGTAGGCTGTTTACCTAAATTTAATAAAAGAATTTCCCTGGGACTATACAGAACACCTCAGTTTGGAATATTCTACTGCCTTGTCTAGCCTTCTCACATATAAGTGATTCATCAAGTTCTGAAACTGTTCTAATAACTCTTTGTTGATAAAGGAAGGGATATATGAAGGTGGGATTAAGCCTGAGTGAAAAAGATAAAATGATTACATTTTCCAGCCACAAGGAAAGGATGAAAAAAAAAAAACCAACAACAAAACAACAACGTGAGTCTGCATCACATCAGGGTGAAAGCTAAATGAAAGGTAAAATTCAGGCAATAGAATTTTATGTTTGGTGCTTTTCTACTTTCTCTTAGAGAGTTAAGTTGACTCATGCTGTTGAGTTTCATAATAAATAACCTGGAGGCTCAAACAGCCTCCAAGTTTTAACTGTTATCTTTGCTAACTCATGCAAGACAGATAAAGCATCAGAAGCATAGAAAGGACACATCTTTAAGCAAGAAAAAGGAAAGCTCTGCAATATAGCAAGCATCTTACTCTCAAATTCATGAAGTATTTGAATGAATAATCCAAAAATAGTATTTATAACGTCAGAATTTTAGTCAGGAGATGAAAGACAGCAAGTAAGCATGTAATGAATACATTGAATCACATCTACTGATGCATAATGCTGAACAGAGTAGTAGGCATTAAGGTTAAGAGAAAAGTATCAGAATTTGCACCGCTAGATTGCAGTGGTAGCTCTATCCCATATGGCTCTTAGATAGTCGCAAAAATATGTTCTGTAGTGAACTGTTGTATGATTGTATATCTGACTTAAAAAAGCAGAACTATTGAGTGGTCACTGCAGGCAGCTGCTCCTCAAGAGTAAGGGAGTAAAACAGAATAGCACAGACACAGGACAGGGGCCTCATTAGCCAGTCCTGGGACCAGCCCCAGAGCACCCATTCAGGAGGGAGGCAAGGAGGGCAGCCTGACTCAGCCAAGGGCCTGGATCAGCAGGGATGCCTCCCAGGTAGGGCCCAAGGACAAGCCAGGACATCAGCCCAGGGCCAGGGGAAATTGGGCTGACCAGGATCTGACCAAGACTCCTCCACCATAGCTCAGACAAGATCTGAAAGCCCTTGGGTCTATGGGATGGAGTGGGGTGTAGAGAGGCCCCAGGTGAGGCTGGTCTCTCCAATTAGTGTTGTTTGGCCTGCTGGCTCCTTCACAGTCAAGATATTTTCTACCAAAATGTTAGGAAGCAGCATGTGACTGTGTTCTGTCTTGCCTAGTATTTTGTACCTGAATGACTGACTAGAGAAAATCCTTATTTAAATTTGTAAATAGTACTGCATCATAATAGAGATCAGATGAGTGTTCAAAACTTTCCTGACATACAGTGGGAATGGTTTGAAATAACAGAATGCAGTTTAACAAGGCCAAATGCAAATACAGCTAATCTAAACAAACAATCCTAGGCTCTTGTTAAGGTCACCATAGGACAATGCACAGGAAACAGGGTATGCAGTCACTCACTGTGATGAAGAGATACCACCCTGAGGTGCATCTTCTAGGAAGGCTAAGTCCTTCTAATTAGTTAATGTAATGGTTATTTCATATACCTATGTGTCCAGAAAACTCTAATCTCAGATAACTCTTGTGGCTTTCAAATAAATGTGTTAAAAAGGAATTGGATAATTTGCAATCAGGTCATAAATATAAAAGTCTGGATTTGTAGTCTAATGGCTGATAACTTGCAAACACCAGAAATACAAAAAGTGCTTAATTCTAGTATGCCATAATTTCAGCTTCTTTTCTGTTGGCTGAAATACTTCTCTGAACAAAACCACTTAGGCCAACGCTACTCCCTGTTTACCTTCCCATCAGTACTCTTCTTAAAAGGAGTGCAAACATTTAAATCCCACTTCATTGGCCTTTTACCCTGTTGTTCTATATTTTTCATTGTGCAGAATTTTCCAGAGTGTTATCATGTTCCAGGCACAGGTATATACAGGTGATATTTTTCTGTGCCAGTGTTCTGGCTGTGCGAAAGGGCAGGGACAGATATGAATTGCATGCTGAATATTAGGAGTTGTAGACAGCAATTGCTAGGGTTAGTTACGTGGAAAATGCACATTTTTGTTTTTGACACTGTCCCTGTTCTTAGAAGATGCCAAGACGTGATGATACAAGGACAACACACTAGCTGAGCCACCAAGACTAGTTATGATGAACTGTTGGTGGAGGAAGGACTCTTATATCCCATAATGAAAAGCTAATACCATGTATGCTCTCAGATTAATTTTTATTATTCGAGTTGGTATAACAATTTTTAGTATCCAGGAAGTTTCTTCTCCATCTTTCTTAAAAAAACAAACAAGCCCTGAAAGCAAACTCTGTCTGATCTTAAAATACCTCTGCAGTTACTAAGCGATGCCCAGCATTTTGGATTCTTTCGCAGAGGCAAATCTGAAAACTCTGAATGTTCAATTTCAGACACCCCCATAGACGGCATAATAATCACAGCTGTGTCATTCCATTTGCAATGCCTTGCTCTGAGGACATATAAAACTACATCAAACAAAGCTCAGAACATGAGTTCCAGGGATTCTTATGGTAAAAACAAGCCTTTTAGTGGTATGAAAAATGATACAATCTTGCATTGCCGTTTAATACCCTCCCAGACTGCTTTTCAGAAAAAGCATGAAACAGACTATGAGCCAAGTAAAGTTCTGTTAAAAAATTTCCACATAATTTAAAAAGAAATTAAATTTATTTCTATTTTTGCTATTGTACTTCACAATAAACAGTGTTCTTTCTAGATCCATACTTTCAGAGTCAGCAAGCACAGTTGGGGAACACAGCAAGGCTAAATGTTACTCCATCTGGCACTTGCAAGTGACTTTGGCTACAAATTCATATTTTTGTGTCCTGTATTCAAAACCAAAATCTCAGCAATGAATGCTTGAGAATCTTTTTTCCCTTCTATCACTTTTACTTTATCAATTCCCCAAATTCAACGCAATTCAAGCAATAAAAAAAATCCAAGATAAATGAAACTTGATATTTCCACTTTGCATATCTATATTCTATACAGATAACATATATTATATGCAGCATTCAATTTGATACTATTCCAAGGAAAATAAAGTCTTTTTTTAAAATAGGGGGCAACCACTTATTTTGTTTCTGCTGGTGTAAATGTGTTGACTGTCATAGATTTAATGTTGATTTATAGGAGTTTATTGACCTGGGCATTTTATGTTAACACTGACAGGCTTTCAATACAAATCAAAGAAAGCCAGATGTCATGCATTTCATTGCAGACTTATTCATTACTTCACACTACTCTGAAGTCTAGTAATAGATTAAAATATTGGGGAAAGATGCTAATGCAAAATTCTTCTAGAAATGAAAACTGTTGTTTTATGCCCAAGGCCTTAGGGTTCTTAGTTTTGTAATTTACACAACAAGAAGAGAGTCCTCATATGAAAGACTAAACCTTACTCAGGGGCTTTTTCTTTGTTTATGTCTTCCAGGACAAAATTACTCTATTGAAATGCTTTGCTACAAGTGGTGCACAATTTCACTGCCCTACAGACTGAAAAAAACCCCAACAAACCCATGAAAGAAAGAGATCATTACCTCATTTTATTCCTTTCCAAGATGTTTTAGTGCTGTATACAAAATACTTTATGTTAAATAAAGGAGTGTAATCAGTGAGTCTCAAAAACACCACTGTAAAGCCAGCACAAGTAAAACTTGCACATCTCCAGCTCTCTTACAACTTTACATATTTACAAATACTATAGAAGGTTTTCTCACCAGGTAGGTCCTAAAGGATAGCCAAGCAAAGACATCTCTGTTTTGCAGCTGAGGAAACTCTTTCCAGGAACTCACGATTCATCATTTTAGAGTTTACTTCTATTTTTGATGTCATCATTTCATAAATCACTTCAAGGCACTCATATCACTGAGATGCAGAAAACTGCTGAGCATTCAGAGTTCCCACTAAAGTCAGTGGGAAATGGATCTATTCAGGAAACCAGCAATTTTGGTCTCAAATTCTGCACCCAAAGCTAAAATCTGGCTCAGTAAGATAGGCCCATTTTCTATTTTATACTTGCCAGTAAAACATTATTTCTGATTTTCGGAAACTCTCATTTCATATTAAATAGACTATTCTGCCCATTTCATGCAGGTAGAAACTTCCTTGGAGAGATTTTATATGCCATCTCACAGAAGAAACTGTATGAGTCAAATTCAAATCTAAGATTTGTTAAAATTCCATATTTAACTGTTTTGTCCACTTTTTGGTAAAAAAAAAAAAAATCCTAACACAAAATATGATATTTGTGGAGAAGAATAGTTAAATGCTATGGGAAGTTATGTGCTATCTGTATGCATCTTCATCATCTGGCAATTCATATTTTGAATGCCTCATCCGATTATTTTTTCTGATGTCTTTCGGTTATAATTAGAATGAAGGTAAATATATTAAAAGGCAAAAAACCATACAGATTCATGCCTTTCCTTTCGCTGCCAGTCTTCAAGTTAATATTGCTTATTCTTAGATTTTCCTTTCACTAATTTGCTTAGAACAGGTTTAACATAAAGGACCATGTGGTGCCCAAGCATCTGATGGAGGACAGAGAGCAGGCTTTGCGTGTTGCTGCATGTTGAGTGAAAAAGCAGGAGTAATATATTCCAAGTCCCAGAGAGAAGGGAATTTAAACAAAGCTCTAATAGTCAACCAATTTGAGAACAAATAACTAATTTTGCATTGTGGATGTTGATGATGGTGCATTGTTTGTCATTGTATCTCGCTCAGATTTCTGTAAGGCAATCATGTAGAACAGAGCCTATTGAAGCTGAGCTAACTTCAAAATTTAACTACCACACTGTACAAAGCAGAATATGTTTAACTGCTTTTTAACACTATAGAGATAATTGTATTCTTATAATTTCTTTCACTTAATAAAATAAACTGAGAGAAAATGCTGAGACTGCAGCACAGGCTGTAACACTGTTGTTAAGCTCTGTGAAAAGATAAGAGAAGTTTCTGCATTTCAAACCAAACAGGAGGATTTATACAATTGCTCAAAAAATTTTCTTCACTTCTTGTCCACCTCTAAAACATCCACTTCCTGCAGCTATTCCCATGGTCTCTCAATGACTTCAGGAAGTGGTCTTCTATTTGTTATTAGCCAGGGCTGTAGGAAGAAACCTCCAAACTCAGTTTCCTGTTCTGTCAGCAGCTCCCTTAATGCTTATAGCCAATCCCTTGGGGTATGCTTCCAACATATCAAGTAGAGCACGGAGATTCCAAACTGATGAGTTCACACGGCATTGCTTAGTAGGGAGCAGAGACTCATGAGATCTGAAAGCAGTCTGGCCACATTTGACATTGCTATGCCAGACCTTGTAAGTTCAGTCTTTCATCATTACAGTGTATTTGTTCAGAGGCTGTGCTGAAATTGTACTGCTTCTGGTTCTGAAGCAGTCATGAGCATTGTTATCTCAAGGAGGTATGCTTCACACTCCATTGCACTGCACAGACATGCCAGCGGTCTGCCTGAACCTTGAAATCCTACCTGTAGCACAGGGACAATGGTTTGACCTATAAAAGATACAAATACGGTAAGTAATACATTTTGACAGTATTGTAAAGTTTCCCTAGAGCTCAGTGTAGTGATGAGGGCCAGATGAATAATGTAGATGTTTGAGCACTCATGCAAAACTGCACAATCCTTGCATTTGTTTCCTCAGAGTTAGTGGATACTTTTGAAAGCATCACTGATTTCACCAAGTTCTAAGGTGAGATTAGGGCAGCACTGGTGTCACATCCCAGAGGACACTCACAAGCCTTAACATCTCTGAAAGCTTCACCTGGGACCTCTATCCATCCTCCTCACCTGCTGCTGTCAGGACCAGGGGCTCTATTTCAGGTCAGGTCTGGACCTTCATCTCTTCCATGGGCAGTGCTGCAGAATTGCTTGTTTCCAGTTCTGTCTGGGTCCCTCACCCTCACACTGCAGCTCTGTGTCCTGCAGCCTTTGCCAGCACTGCCCAGAGAAGAAATGAAGCCTTGGTCTCTTGCTGTGCCTTGAGGGCTGTTGAAGGGCCCTATTTCTGCCTGACTCAGCCGCTGTAGGACAATATCAGTTGGTGAGTGCACAGTCTGTGCTGGGCTCACCTTGTCTCCTGCCCTGAACCCCTGGTCATAGGCAGCTAGCCCTTGCTGCTGCCTACCAAGTACTGGACTGAAGAAATCTTGACCCTCCTGCTTCTTTTCAGATCAGGACAGGACATACCCTCACCAGGTGCCAAGCACAGCTACTGCTGGGTAGTTAACAGTTGAGTTAGAAGTTAATGCTCTTATTCATAGTCTCAATTTTCTGAAAAGCCAGAATTATTCCTTTATGTAGTTGGAAATGTGGGACACCTGAGTGACTGATGATGTGGTAAGGAAGACAGCAACAGCCACCTGACTTTGGGGACAGGTAGAGATTTCACCAAAAGTAGTAGATGTTGAATTATGAGGCTATTGGGGGTCAGAAACTTGGAATTAGCCTGCTTGAAGCATATGAAGACAACACACTTGCAATCTCCATTTCAGCTCCAGGCTACCAATGATACTGTTGAATGCTTAACTGGGCTGATTCTGCTGTGTTCTAAATACTTAGCACTTGTACTGAGTTTTACATCTTCAAGATGCTTTCTGGACATAAACTAATTGGTAGCATTTTGATAGCAAGAAAGAAGAAGAGAGAAAGATTAGAAAGATCAGAATTATATCAGCAGCAGTGGATGTATGTGCTACATGTTTTTCCGATTTCATCTCAAAGATGGCAAAGAACCACGTAAAGCACAACACTGATAAGGAAAGTCTGTCAGTCTTTCAGGATAGTTCTGAGTAATAGGATCTGAAGGAAGAAGGGTGAGAAGGAAATAGAATAGAATTTCTACCATGCTCTCATAGAACACTTTTTGAAAAAGAAGGCAAAGGACTTTAACATTGATAAAGGTGCTGGGAATTTTATTCTTGGTAACTGAAGGCCCCAAATTGCCCACAGAATAATATAACATAGAATCACAGTGTACATTACTAGAAATTAGTTTTCCTTTATGTGTTTTTCTTAGGAGTGATATGGCTTGAGATTAGATTGAGACTGTCTAAATACTATGCATAGTTCATCAAACATATTTATGATAGCTTTATCTTGTCAGAATTCCAAATCAATAATCAGGAAGTAAAATTTTGTGCCCATCTATTTATGCTATTCTGTATTGTTACACAATTTCTATTGTTGCAGGTGGGAGAAGATAACAGTGTTAGGAGGGAAGATTTTCTGGCTAGTTGTTTACCCACACCATGTATAGGACTTCTCAAAGTGACTATTGCTTTGATGTTAAGACTAATACCTGTATTTGCATGCACAAGTAAACTTCTCAATATGATAAATTTTACATCAAAAGCAGAGATTTTCACCTGTGTTAAGAAACCGATCCTTAACAGGTTCTACTGTCAGCCTTACAGGTCAGTTTGATCCATGCTAATTGCACCAGTGATTTCAAGTGGAAAATACCCTGATGATGCTGCTACTGTCACATTCTGATAGCAAACCATTGCCATAAACTTCTGGGATTCCTACTTTCATATCTTTCTCTGCCTTGACTCTCATCTGCTTTATCGCTAAAACCATACAGATTATCACATACAGCTACTGCAAAGTTAACTCTTCCCACTGTTAGATTATTTACTTTCCCCATCTGGTGTTTTATGTCAATTAGCAGGTTAGAACACGAATGACAGATATAGAAATAATAATTACATTCTATTTTCCTCTCCCTGGAAGGGCTCAATTAGTTTGTAATGAAAGTGCATACACTTTAAAAACACTTTGATTGCGTTAGCTAGGTGATTCTTCCAGGATCTCCATGAGGTACCACAAATTTCACTATCTTTTTTCATTTTCCACATCAAGAGACTGCCAAAATTGTATGTCTTTCCCATGGCCTCACACAGTATGCAGGTATGCATTGGGCACTGTGCTGAACATAGTAGTTAAATTTCCAGGATAGAACCCGTGGCATTATAATGTAAAGTTGACTCAAACCCACATAATTCTTGAAGAAAGATTTGCACTGTTTCTGCACAAAGTTGCTTACTCTGTGTATTGTTTCTCCTTTGCTGGTCTTTTACTTTGCCTACCTCAACATTTCTTCTGTTAAAACTCCTGGATTGCTTTAAAATGGAGAGGTTCAAACTATGGTAAGTTCAGCAATATTCCATATCTTGTTTTCTGTGTTGTAACACACACTTTGCTTAAACTAACTCTCATTCAAAGGCAGCAGTCTCATGCTCTTGATTAGGAGGACACTTATCTGAAGGTCTGCAGAATATATGTATCTTCTCTGAGTAAAGATCAGGATGGTATTTCAAAGATAAACCAGGAGGACTAGATGTGTACTCATTATTTCAGAGGAGAACTTCAAACTTGGTTTCTGTCCTTCCCTTAAATGATTATGTTCCCAAATCCAGATGCCAAAAAATTTTTCCCTTGTTTCTTTAAGAGGCTATACATAGGGAACTGAAATATGGCCATGGATTCAGAATAAGAAAGAGCTACTTTTAATCTTCTCTATAATGATCCAGTCCTTTTCCCTGTCTGGTGTCTCTTTCACAGAGATTAGTGCAAAAGACTTGAAATTCTCTGAGAAAAAAATAGGAATAAACCTTCCATTTTGTTGCATGATAGAATTACTCTGTTGTAAACGAGCTGTGAATAAATGTACTAAAGAAAAGCATCACTTTTTGTGGGTTCATATAGTATACAATAAAACTACATAGCTCCCCAGTTATAAAATCTATTGAAGTTTTTCAACAGTCCCATATTTTTAACATGCCTTCACAACTGCGAGCAGCTGCCTCTACATATGTTCCTTGATTTTATGCCCACATAACAATGGCATCAGAGCACTCCTAGCTGTGCAGACGCATTTTTTATCCACCTCCAGCCTTCTGTTGCTGCAAAGGTAAATGCCTTTGATGGAAGAGGGATGGAGGTTTGGGGATAATACAGAATATGTGGCACAAAGTCTCTAATGGAGGTAAGGAGGATTAAATCATAGGCATTTCCTACCCGAACTATGTCATGGTATCCTGTAAGAAGCATTCAGTCAATTACATTCAATCTGTCAGGCCTGCTTTGTAAAAGCTCATTTATCTTTCATGATAGGACAACAATTTTATATAGAGGCTTTGATCTGGAGTTCTCAAAATAATTAAATAGATTTTCTATAAACTAATGCTGCTGCTGTCATAGCTGAAGCATAGCCACCCTCAGAAAAGAACTCTACTAATGCTCTGTAGTGGAGTATTAAGGGATATAGGGATACCTTTTCAACACTGAGGAACCCGGGGACCCTTAGACAGTGTTTAGAGTACTCCTCACTGCAAGAGCCATTAGAGCAAAAATAGTACCTTTCAGGTCTCATTCACACATCTTTTTAGTAAATTGACTTGTAATGACTAGAGTGGTTTCTTCAGATTGTTGTGTAAAGAACAAAAGTTGCAGTAGTTTAGGACTGGGAGTGAAGGCATATTGTTATCTGCAGGAGACAAGACAAAATGCAATTAATTATTGAAATTTAATTTGCAGAGTTCTGTAACAATCTTCTCTTTCCTTTTTAAGGCAAAGTATCAAGTCATCAGGATAATTTCACATGCAGTGTTGACATAATAGAAAAATGAAGCTATAAATTATTCTGTTTCATTTTTCGTAATATTTTCAAGTTTCCTATTAACCAATCCTAGTTAATTTGTAAACTTTGATCTTTTAAGAGAACAGAGTTGGTATGCTGTGCCATGCTGTGTCTGAGACTAATACCTGAAAAAAGGGAGGCCTTCATTTAGGAAAATAACCAGTGTAATTATTTATTGTGTTATAAAAATACCTGGCTACTATTCTAATCCAATTTCAATTACTTTTCATTGGCTTTGGAGAAAATTTGCTGATTAATACTTCGGAACCACTACAGACACATCTGGTCCCTCAAGACTAAACATTATGAACTCTAGTAGGAGTTGAAGAACTTTTCCTGCTGGTGTCTTCTATGATGGCAAATTCAGAGCTTTGTCTAGTCTAGTTTTAAACAACTGAAGTAATGAAGTTTCACACATTTCCTCTTGAAGATAATTAGTACCTAAGAAATATCTCTGATACAAAGTATCTCCTAGTCCAGCCCAAACTGTATAGGTACCATCTGTTGAGACAAATAGAAAAAGAGAAGTGGAGTGTTTTTGTCTGCCTCTCCTTGAGCATCAGATAAGTAGATGTGCTTTCAGATAAGTAGATGTGCTTTCTTGCACTCTTAAAGTTATTACAATGCCTTGCACAGAGTGGCAGGAGAAAGCAGCATTTACTCTCCCAACAATAAGCTCAGCCCCTAACAGTTCCTATGGTGGGCATACAGCCATTCTCCTTTAGTCGAACAGACAACATTTGGTAAGCTGCAGGAAAAAATTAATTAGGGCAGGTCATGTCAGTCACTGGATCCTGTATGATAGAGGGAATAAGAACTGTCAGTGAATTTATATTCCCCAAATCAGGAGAGCACATATCCTGACACTTTGCATTGCTCCACTGAGTTGGGTTCCCATGCGAATTCTGAATTTAAAAAAGCCTGAGTTAAGAGTGAGGTGCGTCAGCACTTTTATTCTGTCCTGCTTTCCTTTGCTTAACCTTGTCTATGGATGAGACTTCAAAAGCTCATTTAAATTTCAAGTGGTGACTTCTACTAGACTGAAATTACATCTTGTCATTGAGTTTGGATGGATAGAGACACAGGAGGTGGTACAAAGCATATACTACAGTAGGAGTAAGCTAAAGAAATTTTATGCTAGAGTTGTGTGGCTGAGTGCCTGCTTTTTTATGCTTGTGAAATAATAGAAAACAACCATAGCCCAGCACATCACTTCAAGGTAGTCTCTTGAAGGAGTAAATTCTTTTTTGTCTAATAAGAGAGTTCATTCCTCTTGGATAAGCCCTATTCAAGGTTTTAATCATGAAAACACATCCAGATATATTTGCCAATCTGTGCTGAGTGTTTATCTTAAAAGAAGTTAAGGATAAAATGAATTAAAGGAAGAGAAAAATTGGTAGCACAAGAATCACATTTAAGTTACTGCAATTGAATCTCATCTGAGCTAAACAGTGCAGTAATTAAAGTAGTATTTACAATGCAATAAAGACAAAGCTAATTACTGGCATATATGAGCTGGATAATGCTTTTTCTTAGGGAAACTAGTGAAGGATTGGGCCAGAGCAATAAATCCTTCAACACTCTTATTTGTTAATTATGATCATAATCCTCTTGCTTGTAATAATTATCTAATTTATTGCCACCAAACAGGAAAGCAATGTGAGGTGAAACAACTGAGGCAATCAAGTGAGTCAGAATTTGTAGGCTTAATTCTGCAAGCTGTGTGCAGGCACCAGATCTGTGGGAAAGTGATTTTATATATTGACTAGTGCCATGGCAATTGAGACCGAGGCAGAGTCTGAACAAAGGCAGAGGTTGCATATTTGATAGAGCTGTGAGTTGCTGTTGCACAGCAGACATTCATGGAGATCTTCTTAAAAGACCTTCCTACCACTATTAAAAATCCCGAGTTTCTTCACTTCTCTGAATTTAAAGACTTTCAGAGAAGACCAATAAGGCAGATTATTCTATCAAGCAAAGTGATAGAAACTATTTTAAGTACATAACTAGCTGCTAATTAAATATGGTACATCGCTTTTCAAAAACCACACTAAACAAACTCAGACCTTAAATATTGATTTGTATTGCCTGGAGTCACTGGTTGTGGGCATGAAAGAACAGTTTGGTAAATTGATTTTTCTGGTGTGCTTGTTTCTCAAAAATAAGTGAACAGGTTCTTGAATTAACAAGCCATAGGCAGATGCAAAGGTCATCACAGAGTTGATTACCTGATTCAAAGATAGAAAATGATGGGAAGAGATGGTCAGTATGGAACAAGGTCACCCAATTGAACCTTTGCCATGCCTTGTACTCCTTGGCAATTAAAACAAGAGGGAGGGCAGATTTTTCCCTCAGAGAGCTTGCAAGTTCGATGTTGAGCCTTTATTGTGTAAGACAGTTGCCTGACCTAAAGCTTGAGTGAGCTGAACTGTACATGGAGACTATTATATTCCTACACAGATGTTATCTTAAATCCTGGAAGCAACTTTGCTGCATCAATGTGGCTTCACATGTAGACCAATTTGTTCTGCCCATTGGCTGAAATTTATTTGTGGAGTTGTAATGCTATGGTGACATGGTTACATAGCATTAGATGGTGATCTGTGGCAGCTACAGGACCAAACCCTGTACCAATTCCCAATACTTTTAAATCAGACATGACTTAGGAGAACAGAAGGTAGAAATCTATGGGAACCAATCCACTTAAGAAACACTAGTAAGTATATAAATCAGTAAACATTCAAAATGTAAAAGTAAACACAGGGCAAATTAGGAAAAGAATTACAAAGCAACCAAAAAGTATCCCCAGAAAGATGGCATTGAGTCATGCTTTTAAAACTCCTGAGCAGAGCATGGTATTGGTTTGTTATCAGTCACCACCCCTCAGCCCCAGTCACCCCAGGCACATGTTTTAGCTGTTAGTGACATTCCTAAGGAAAGCTTGCAGCTGGTCGGAGTTGTCCGCAAATGTGAGGCTGAGTGGGACCTGCTGGTCACAGATGGTACCTGGCACAGTGCTTGGAAAAGAGGTAAGTGTGAGAATAAAGAGAATTAAAATACGGTCTGAGAGCTGAATGACTGATAATTTACCTGAGCTGTGCAGACATACCAGGGCAATAAAATATCTTTTCTACACATGACACACCAGGAGTAAATCACTGATGGCGATGACTATTTTATTCTTTCTACTTTCTAAGCCCCGCAACATTATTACCCTTTTGCACTGTCAGATATTAAAATCATATTAACAACCAGGAACTGTATTAAACTGTCTGAAAATGAAATGATATGGTAGCACATTTGAAGGTTAGAGACAGCCCTTGGGTGTAATTCACTAAACTGTAATCTACCTGCCTGGTACCCTGCAGATGAAGCAGCAAGCATTGTTTCTGGGAAACTAATTACTGCCAAGATATACACTCCCCAGCTCCCAGACACGCACACAAACACTATTCTGTACATCCCAAGCTGCTGTTTAAACTAGAGAGCTGGGAAAGGGTAGTCATCCACGCACAGACCAGCTTAACAGACAATTTTCTTCATTGCACCATCACAGCCTTCCATAGCACAGCCATATGGAGAAACGTGTTGCTCCTATTACGTGCAAAGGTATATGAGAAGGTGAAAAAATCCCCTAGACAAGCTATTGTCTGGGGATCAGAGAAAGAATTAGAGATATAGTCCATTGCCATAGCAAAATAGACAGTTACTAAGAGTAGTTTAGGAGTTATTAAGAAGTGACTGAAATCCCCTAGAAGGAAATATTTCACTGGAGGTAACAAGAATCAGTGAATTCTGAGTACTGGTGTTTGTAGAAAGAGATTTCTGTGCCCTTGTTCTTACATTAATGAAACAAATATAATTATTGTTTATTCTTACTCCTCTCTATAACATAGGTGAGCTATTAATCCAGATTCTAGAGAAAGTATAACCCAATCAATCCCTTAAGGAAGGGTTGTACTGTGACAGGTGTATCATAAAGCATGAAAAAGGTGATGCCCAAACCTTTTCTGAATTTTTATTGACTAATTTTATTGTCTCCAAAATGAAGAATGTCTTACCTGGCAGACAATTAAATAAAGTCAACTTTTCACAGCTGCAAGGAAAACATTTCTCCAGAATTTAAGTTTGTGCTAAAAGGGTCAAATAATTTTTTATTTAATTTCGAGAGTACAGTAGAGGGAGAAGGAAGGGAAGGAAGAAAACTGTTGGAATATTTTTCCCCATATCTTGAGGGGATTTTTTAAAGCTCTTGTTCCTTCGTGGTTCCGTAAAAATGAGTGATAAAATATGTAAGAATGGAAGATTTTACAGTTAAGGATATTTTACAAAAACCCTAATACTATACAAACTCTTTTTAGATCTCATTGTTGAACAGGATCACAAGTCCCACAGATGCTACCTGCCAATGAGCTTCCTACTGTATTGATTATCTGAAATATTTACATGATGCTTTCTAAGTGACAGTTAAAATGACAAGAATTTCCATTATTTTCTTATTTTTTTAATGTGGAGGTATAAAAGTTTGAAATACTTTGCTCTGCAATGAAGTCAACTGCAGAAAAAGGACAGGGCACCAGAGGTTTACTGCAGAATTCAGAGGCTAAACAGACAAAACTGGAGTTGTCAGGACCCTCCCTATACTGCATATATATAAACTTTGACAGGAATGACTTCTATGCATTATTTGATGTAAATAAACTAGACAAAGAACATCATCAAAAGTCAATGAAAGTAATGTATAAGCATTTGAGATCAAAACTGAGAATGCAATAACAGGATTTGTTAATTGTGAAAATTCTTTGTGTTTCAAAACAGAATTTTAATTTCACTTTTCTCTGTCCATCAGAGTTCCAGCCAGAGATGATTTTCTTCAAGTAAGTCACTCAGTTATTCATGGATAAATATTATAATGGACAGTACATAGGCCTCTGCATTTGCATTAATCTGTTTGGCAGTACTGGCATCTCTTTGGTACTACAACTTACTGAGACAGTATTTTTCTGAGTAAAAGATGTCAAGAAATAGCTTTTTCAGGCTAAGTTGCTACCATCTTGTGTTGTTTCCTATGCCTGTCCAACTCTCAAATGCTCAATGCTTTTATCTTCCCCAGATCTTTGCTACCACTGGCTCACAAAGGCAAGAAAAAAATGCAGAAAATTCTAGCGGCACTCTTTGTTTATCACTGAAGTCCTTGGTTATTGTGTAGCTGTTATGGTGGGGGCCACAACCCACTCGTCTTCTTTCTTTCCTGGAAAAATCCCCATTTATCAACTATTTCCACCTCTTGAACCATGGGGCACTTCTTCAAATCTGGAGTTATTAAATATAGTTACATTTTCTCTGCTAATAGAAGATTGTGGTATTATGGTCATGCTAAACAGAGGTTGAGTTAAACATCTTAAAAACCTGAATTGTATCACCTTTTAATAAGGAAGCATATGTGTCATTATATCGTGCTGGAGAGAATAAACTGCAGGTAATGAAGTGGAAGGTTTACGTGCATTAAGACAAGGATCTCCATTGTTCTGTCCTCAATGGCAAACTTTATTTTTTGAAGTCTTTCTGAGAAGACGTATACTGCTTATTACATGTCAAATACATTTGCTTTTAGTAATCTCAAAGTACATTCAAAAACTTCTAAAAAATAGTCATTCTGATAGGTAAATTTTGTATTTCCTAGTTCAAAAGGATAATTTTAAGTCCAGTTTCATTTTAGCACTTAGAATGAGGGAAAAAATTATTGGACT
This sequence comes from Empidonax traillii, assembly GCF_003031625.1. Classification (NCBI taxonomy): domain Eukaryota; kingdom Metazoa; phylum Chordata; class Aves; order Passeriformes; family Tyrannidae; genus Empidonax; species Empidonax traillii. The sequence continues at coordinate 21,061 of NW_020955595.1, read as the reverse complement.
AAATACTGAAGTACTACTTCAGATATTGTTTGGGTGTTAATTAGGCTAAGTTTTGACTGAGTTCTGTGGGAGATTAAAACACCAGTTCTGAATATATAACGTTAACTGCATGTATGCACTAAATGGATAGTCTCAAAAGTATTTGTAAGATAGGTGCCAGAGAATCAGCTTATGTATTTGATTTCTGCTTCATTGCTTGCTGTTGAATGTCATGCTTCAGTTAAATATGGAAAGACTATTAATACATGAAAACAGTTCATAAATTATTATTGATAAGTCATTCCAAATCATGAAAGATCATTTATGATATGACACCGTTTACAGATTATGTTCGTGGTCTTAAAACCCCTTATTTGATCTTTAGTACTGGGGGAGGATTCTGGTCACTCAACTCACTTTTGGCAAAAAACCTGACGTGCACAATGAGTGCACATTTTCCAGTCAGGATCAGGGTCCTGGGAGAGACTTGGTTATACCATGTGAGAGATCATCTCTGGCCAGTGGGGCCTTAGGCAGCAATGAACAGGCTTCAGGAACATTTAGTTTCCCACTCTGCCACCAATAAATTCAAAAGGTGGAATAACACTTTGATGTATGCAGAGAAAAAATACAATTTATTAGTTCAAATACCCATTCTAACTAAGAGCAGCCAGGAATTTTTTGAATGAGACATGTCTTTTCTGCCTTTGAGATAACAGTGTAATCCTGTTTTCTGCTATCTTCAACACTAGTTGGCATAAACTCTCCCAATATTTCTGCTGCATTCAGAATTCTTTTTCCCCTTTTCATAACAATTGATTGGCAAACACTTCTCAGTAGTTGCTGCATTACACCCTGCAGTAGCTGCTCTTCAACAGTGTCTGTTCAGTAGTTACTTCAGACGTCTACATGCATCACTTACTTTATTGTGAGCATTTGGTATTTTTTTGGGATGACAGGGACAAGGTAAATCTGAGTTTTCACTATAGGGATATTTGAATGAGAAATGTTCTGCCTTTTGAAAATTTTATTTTGTGCTGCTTCATTTATAATGACCAACTAATACTTTTCTAATTACATTTTGCTTTTAATAAAAATTACTATAAAATAGATTGAAATTATCCAGGCCAAATGACTGGTTTTCCTACATGCTAAAGCTCTTCATAGTTGTTTCCTCTGTGGGAACATAATTTGGAGGATTTTCATGTTGCTTTGAAATTCTAGGTCTTCCTAATTTGAAATTAAAAAATGGAAAGCTCCCATTCCGGTTTAGTAAAATTTTGAGATGAGCTCAAGGCTCTGTTGAGCTATTCGGCATTGAACTCCAGCAGTCAGAAGGTTAGATGCATAATGTTATGTCTCTCTTGTGAGTTGTGCTAATAGAGCATAATTCAAAGAAAAAAAAAAAAAGTCCAAAAAAAAATCTTTGCCTATCAGATGCTTAGAACAGAAAGTAAAACTGCATCAAGAGAGGCCTAAGCAGAGTCCTGTTTGTCTGCTGTCACGAATCTGTTGTATTTACAAGCTGCCAAAGAAATAATGAAACATAGTTATTGACTGTTCCTACCAGTCATTAAGTTTAGAGTTCATCCCAGGAGGAGATTGTGCTTCACAGGTTTTGCAGGAAGCATCTGCAAATGAAACCAGACACATTGCAAACTCCCCTCCACCTCTCTCTGAAAGAGATCCTGGGAGGCATTCACAGCCCAGTTGGCCATTCTGCAGCATCATAGTCATCCTGGCGGCATGTGACCTGTAACATCTGTTCCTTTACCTATTAGACCATCTCTTAAGGATAAATTAAAAACAATTCCAATTAAACACTATAATGGAACTATCAGTCTGTGTTGCTGAGGTAGAACAAGGATGTAATTACTTATTGATACAAAAAGATTTGTTTAAACTGGTTTGCTGTCAGCCACCATAGGCTTTAAATGAGCTTATACAGAACATGAAAATTACTACAACTGTATATATATATCTTTTTAAGCTAAAAGTACACATGATTCTTATAAACTACTCAGTTGTTCCATGTTCATCATTATTTTAGATAAGAAATTTTCATGTTTATTTGTAATATTTCTTTTGACTGACGTTTCTTTTGACAATGTATTGCCTTCACTATTCCAATGATCCATTTGACATATATTATTTTCACAACTTCACTGTATGAACAGCCTTTTCTTTAATTATTTGAAAAGCTAGAGAAGAATTCTTTATATTTCAACATTTACCAACCATAGCTGTCTCTGCTAATAGAGAAAATGGTGTTTTAAATCCAGACAAAATCCTGCACATTCAGATTTGAAAGTAAAGTGTGGAGAAAACATGATGACACTATATGAAATGCAAGAGCATGTTTATCTGAATGGAAAATTAATGTGAATGGTGTGGGTTTTGTGTTTGTGTGGGGCTCAACTGTAGGAAATGCACAATGTGGTGAATGGTTTTAATTAGTTTTCCTTCAATATTGACTCTATAGATGTCCATGATGTTATGATAAGACTAGTACCTATAGTTATCCACATTATATTGTTTGGGTTCTGTTTTAAACAAAATGAATTATGACTACTCCTCAGATATTGTACTAGTTCTGATATGGATAATTATAAAACTGCCAAACCTGCACCCTTTTTAAGTTTGTGCCTTCTGCATACACCTACAGCACTCACAAAAGCTGGACTGTTCATCCAGGAAAGAAGCTGAGAAATTCCAGAATGAGTTTGTTGTGTCTTCTCACCCACTTTTGCTTCACAGGCAACAGAATTGAGTTTTAATGGAAAAAAGACGTAAATATTGCAGTAGAGTAGCAACTTCATCTGAGTTCATCTAACCTGTGAACAGTACTTTCCCCCCAAATTAATTTTATCAGAGAATTAATTAAAAGGTGAGGATAACCTGGTAGTAGTTTGTTTCTCAGTAAATAAATAAATCTAGTAAATCCATTTTGCGTTTTGATGTGGGTTTTATGCAACTTCAGTATGTCAGGTTGTCCATAAGAGATCTAATAAAAATTTGGAAATTAAGAAAATAGAAACCTAAAATTCTTTTTTTAATAGAGGGGGGAAATGGTTTGTAAAACTTAGGCAGATGGGGTTATTTTGTTCCAATATAAGTATACCTCTACTGAGACGAACACTATACTCCTCAATCATGTCTCTAATTGAAAGCAAAGCCAGCACCAGACCACTATTGCATCGAATTTTTCATCTGTTACTTCTCTTTGTACAACATGGAGGCTTATTAAAAAACATCCTTCCATCAACCTGTATTTATTGCATTAAATCAAGACCAAACTGTTTTCCTCATATTTCCCTCTGTCAATCTGAAGGAGAATTGCAGCTAACGTGAGAGAACATTTCATTTCCAATCATAATTTTTGCACAGAGTCCTAGCTGTAATCCACATATAGGAAGCTAGTAAATGACAGATNTATTTTGTTCCAATATAAGTATACCTCTACTGAGACGAACACTATACTCCTCAATCATGTCTCTAATTGAAAGCAAAGCCAGCACCAGACCACTATTGCATCGAATTTTTCATCTGTTACTTCTCTTTGTACAACATGGAGGCTTATTAAAAAACATCCTTCCATCAACCTGTATTTATTGCATTAAATAAAGACCAAACTGTTTTCCTCATATTTCCCTCTGTCAATCTGAAGGAGAATTGCAGCTAACGTGAGAGAACATTTCATTTCCAATCATAATTTTTGCACAGAGTCCTAGCTGTAATCCACATATAGGAAGCTAGTAAATGACAGATGCATCATACTAAATCTGTGGCATGGTCAAATCACCACCCTTTTTGCTATAAAGCTGTCAGATGGTGACCACTCTGGCTACAGACAGCATAGACCTAATTTTAAAAAAAATCCATCTACCAAGCAAAAGGCTCTTGTTACCTCTTTTAAGTCAATTCCACTGCTCAGTATATTGGTTAACCCACAAGTGTTCCAGTCTGTGGGAACAATAGCAATTGCTAACACACTTAGAAAAACAGCATGTGTCTGCTGAAAGGCTAACAAAGACCCTACTTTACTGTATTTTTCATTTTGTTTTGCATTCCCCTTCCTTCAGAGAGGCTTAATTTAACCTGTGTAGAAAAAAATGACATGAAAAAGATCTATATATGGTTTAGATCGAAACAAAGATTTATGGCCTTATCGTTGCTTTTTACAATGTAATTATCTGAAGTTCATTCTTGCTTCTTTTAGGTCTCTGTAAGGGAAAATCTGGTAATTTAAGTCTGTCAGACTTTAATCCTTAGGCTATAATAGAAGTGCTAAAGAATAACCAGCCAGCTAATATATCTGAGATATCATTTGTTTTATTGATACGGATACATTTGCAAAATAAGACTGTGGGTTTTCTTGCCTATTAGAGAATAGTTGGTAGAGTGTAATAGACTCTCATATTAACTCTGAAAACAGAGTCTAAGTTCCTTTCTTTTTTTTTTCTTTTTTAGCTTCTAGTTATAGTTTACTATATGATTATTTTCAAATTTATAATTGCACTTGGAGACAAGAAAATAAGGAATCATCTTAGAAATCACTAAGGAGGTGTTTGATAGAAGTAACATTTGCAGCTTCTTTGTGCCATTCCAAATTTGAAGGCCCTGGAATCTCCAACGGTCAGTTCTGGTGAGTAGCAAGCACTCCCTGACATCTATGGAGCCCATTTTGTAGGCCTTGGTACAATAGAACACCACATTTTTCACAATATATGAGAAACCCAGCATACAAAACATAGAAGCATGTTAGTCACGTAAATCACATAGGCACAGGTGTGAAGCTAGTTGGCAGTGTCTTTTTAGAGCCTAAATAGGTAGGACAAATCACAAACATTGTGAAAGATAAGTGGGAGAAGTTTATTCAGCTGCTCTTCATTGCATCAGATTATATCTTAAACCCTTCACCTTTCATATTGCATTTCACCCACAAAAATTTTCATGCATCCCACAAGCATTATGAATTTATAAGCAATTACTTCCAGGCCTTGTGCTGTTTCATATCATTCATCATGAATTTCATCAAAAGTGATTATTCAGAAGGTAAATGTTTTTGAGCAGATGTGGAATTCACAAGGATTAGTCTTTTGGTGAATGTGTAGATATAGCAAAAGTAACAACAGAAATCCTTATTAAATTAGAACTAGAATCTCCACTGGCACCAAAAAAAACCCCACCCAGTTTTGATTCAGTAGCTAATTTAACAAAAACCAAAATTAAATCAATGGAATTATTATGCCATAAACTTTATCTACACTAAGGTGTCTAACTTCATTAAAAGAATCTTAGAAAAGGGCTCATTTTCTATATAGTAAATATCCCTCTGTGTTGATGGGTGCTGTGATAGGTGAAGACACCGGGTTTTTATTCCAAGCAAATTAAAATAAAAGGGAGGTACTAACAAAAAACTATTTCTGTATATTTACTAACTTCTAGGCGTACCGTGGAGTCTGTGAGGTGAAAGGTCCTGTCTGGACCTAACACCAGGGAATCTTTTGCGGCCGGGAACAGGGAACAAATAATAAAT